>NC_135419.1:23582602-23882602 GCF_051991245.1 Festucalex cinctus | reverse complement strand
TGTCTTCTAGTGGTGTGCGATACTGCAAATTCTGGTATCGATCCGATACCAATTAAATACAGGGCCAGTATCGCCGATACCGATATACTTTTTGAAAATTATAGTATATAATTTTTTTTTAATAAAATTAAGGTAGCTGTATCATTGAATTGCTTATTCTCAATCAAATTTAAACCTTTAAGTGTTTATGTGTTATTTCTTTCAAAAATTAGGACAAAGTTAATTGATAAATACAAAATACATTATCAATGTTTCCCCCCCAGAAACATTCCAACCATGACAAAATATTTTTTAACGTTCTTAACCCTTTAATGGAAATCCCCATTGAAAAATGTTTTCCTTGCATTTCCTGGTTATTGAGGATACAAATAACAAAAAAAAGTGTCAATTACAAAAAAACAAAAAATAAAATAAAATAAAATTGCTGTTTTTATTAACCTGTGCCAAACGGCATCACTGGCCATAACTGTGACAAAATTTGTTTTGGGTACAAAGACATGTGGAATCTTTTTTGGGAATATTTATTGGCAATTTCAAAATAAATTTTCACATTTTGCATGCTCAATTGGCCACATACAATAACTAGGCAAAGAAAGTTGTCGTCAAATATATACAAGATGACCACTGTGTCAGGATGCAAACGCCGTCTGGTGTCCTTCATGTGATAACCTGTAAAGCATGGATTGCTTGCCTTGAAACGGAGGAAGATCTTTTATTTCTCACACTTCCATCTTCTCCGGCCCTTTATACAGCATGGACATCGACCTCTAACATCATTGTAGACTGGCAAATGTCCTGTGTTGCATAAAAAGGATATCCTGCAGTGGACGAGTGACTGCTTTCAGACATCATCTCTCCACTCCCACTCTTGCATTCGGATGTCAGTGACTCCATACTCTGTCCATCCATTACCTACAGCTTTTATGGGGTCGGACCGCGAGGGCATCAGCTTTAGCAGGGAAACCAGACTTCCCTCTCCCCAGCTACTTCAACTAGCTCCTTGGGCGGGATCCCGAGGTGTTCCCAGGCCAGCCGAGAGACGGACATCTCTACAGTGTGTCGTCCTCGGGGCCTCCCACCAGTGGGACTTGCCCGGAACACCTCTCCAGCGAGGCGTCCAGGAGGCAAACAGATGCCCGAGCCACCTCAACTGGTTCCTCTCAATAAGGAGGAGCAGCGGCTTGACCCTGAGTCCCGCCCGGATGGCCGAGTTTCTCACCCCCTCTCTAAGGGAGAGCCCTCATACCCTGCGGAGGAAAACTCATTTCGGCCGTTAGTGACCCACAGCTCGTGACCATAGGTGATGGTAGAAACTTAGATCGACCGGTAAACCGAGAGTTTCGCCTCAGTACATCATCCATAGGAAAAGGGACTTTTTGATATTCAACATGGTCCAATAACTTGTCTTTGTATACAGAAATCAGTAAAGTCACGAACGCTCTGTCACCTCTAAGCTTTCGCCTTGTTTTAGGAACTGCCAGAAGCAACTGGTCAGCTGATCTTAATCATCGGGGCGGGCTGTAAGGGTGAATCAACTCTGATAAATAGGGAGGTGCAAGATTATTCAAACATTTAAAAACAAACAACAGAAGCTTAAAATTAATTTGACAGTGCACAGGGAGCCAATGAAGTGATGCTAAGACAGGAGTAAGGTACTCACGCCTACAGCAAACAAGCATCAGAGTTTTGTATAAGCTACAGACGGGCAAGAGCAGTCTGACTAATGCCTACATACAAGTAAATACAATAAAACGAGTTGAAGCATGAATCAAGCTTTCACAAGTCCAGTCTTGATAAAAATTGGTTTCACCTTGACTATCTGGCAAAGCCGATAAAACTATTCATAATATTCTGCCTCAAATTTAAAATCAGGGTCAAACTAAACACCCAAATTCATGACACAGTCCCTGAGACAAGGTGCTAGTGGACCAGTTAAATTTTCTATCTATTATCCACCATTCCCTCACAGCATTACTCCCTTCAGTACAGCTACTGTGCCAGTGACATTGTCAATAAAACAGTCAATGAGAAACACTCATTCATTAGATGTGCATTGTATCCCAAGTAAAATATGAATCCACACTGTAGAGCTTGACCCCGGGTTTTCACTGGATGCGGTTGCGGTGCGGTGCGTCTTGACTGCGTGCTCCGGACGGGTCAATTTTTTTGTCAATCCACACCGGCTCCGCACAGCTGCGGTCCGGCAGCTCCGTCGCCGCCCACTTCCCAACGTGTCTCGCGGGATCGCGGGACCGCGCGCGCGCGCGATCATGTGGCATTTCACAACGACAAACATACAGAAAGTCTGCTCAACAGAGAAGCAGAAAGATATGAGATTCCATGCAGCATCCTTTTTTGGTTGTCCTTGTAAAGTATATTAATAACGAGAGTCGGGTCAGTGCGGGTCCACTCTTTATTTCTGTCTTCCGCGTCCGGCTGCCGCTCAGTACGGCAAGCGAGACGGGCACAACAAGCAATCGCGAACATCAAACTCACAATACATTACAGTCCTTATAAAAAGGATGTGCCGTGTCATATATTATTTTGTGGTTTTCCACCTCCAATATAAACCTCTCCTCGTCCATGTTCGCTGGTGTCTAAACCGTGAATGAGCACATAGCCCGGCGACGCCCACGTCACGTTTTGCTGAAAGCTTGCGAAATAGGAGCTGGCGAGTGTTTTATTCTGAAAGGTAACCGGAAATTTATTTTGAAACTGCCTCGGTCTTCCTGTCCCGCTCGATGTGTTTTGTGCTAGCTTGCCATTTGCCGGAGGCCTACCGCTGCGGCGTCCGGCAAAAATAGAAAATAGGCTATCCAGTCGACACGCAACGCACCCGCAAGCGGTGTAAACTGCACCATTCGAATGAATGGAATCTAATTGCTTGCGTCGACGGACCGCACCGCAACCGCACCGCAACCGCATCCAGTGAAAACCCGGGGTAAAGTAATGCAACAAACATGAATTAAACCTACCTATATTGTGTCAGAGGAATAATCATGCAGTTTTTCAATCTGATTCCTCTGATAATCATTTCTTTCACAACACAACAAGTAAGGTACGTGGCTGGGATGTCGTTATTGGCGGTGCGATCCACAGTCACGGTTGTATACATTGAAACAGTAAATTAACATTGAATTTTGCTCAAAAGATCCATGGTGCATACAGGAACAAACTTAAAGTAACAAAAAGCAGTGATTTTGATTAAAATTGTTAAGTATTAAGAGATCTTTCTGTCATTTTGGTTTTTATGCAAATTGATGACGGTGGCAATCACTGTGATTGGCTATGCTAGGCGTGACACTCAAAAATATGTGGTCACAAATAATTTTGATGATGGGACCATGTTTTGTATTCATTATTCATTTTTTTATATACAGAATGTAAAACTGAGTGAAACTGTATCTTTCACATTTATGTTAACGTGGGTAGGAAACAAAAGAACGGAAACCAATTGTGTTTAGGTGTTTCACTTTAGTGAGGGAATTCACTCCCCCCCATAGAGGAAATTTGGGATGAAAAGCAGTTGGTTTGTGGCTTCACTCCTCCACAATGTTTGGAGAGTATTTCTAGTCAAATGTTTCAGATGTAAAACACTTTGTGACGAGAAGAAGATAGGTTTGGAAAAGTATATTTGCGTTATTTAATGGACTTGTGTTAACGAGCTTAAACGAGGTCATCAACAAGCTCGCACCGTGCGCGAGGCTTTTTTTTTCTTTCTTCGTGCGCGAGGCTTTTTTTTTTTTTGTAACCACTCATTCACACATTCACACACAAGCTTACTTCATGTAAGCCACATGGGGTCTCCCAGGCGGAGGAGCGAACCCGCGCCAACTTCGTGCGCGAGGCTTATTAACTGCTCGTACCTGACGCTAACATCATTGAACACCATTGGACACTCCGAATTGTCCCTAGGTGTGCTTCTGAGTGTGGATGGTTGTTCGCCTCTGTGTGCCCTGCGATTGGCTGGCAACCAGTCCAGGGTGTCCCCCGCCTACTGCCCAGAGCCAGCTGAGATAGGCGCCAGCACCCCCCGCGACCCTTGTGAGGAATAAGCGGTCAAGAAAATGGATGGATGGATAATGTGGAGAAGGAGTGAATACACGAACCAACTGCTTTTCATCCCAAAATTCCTCTCTTTATTATAACAAATAATCAAATCACTTAAATATATATAATTTACAAAGTGTTTAAAAAAAATCACCAGTTGCAACCTTTGCAAATTGACACATTCTCTACATAACATAAGATGAAAAATAATCATGTTGGGAGCTTTAGTGCACTTTAACAATGCGACTTAAGCCTAATTTATGCCTCCACGTTTGCTCTCGCGTCGATGAGCGCCGTCGATCATGAATTTTAAGTGCCGCGTCGCTCGTGGCCGGGTGACGTGCACACGTCGCCAATCCTTGGACGCCGTAGATGGCGGGGCGTAGCTCGCTTCTGATTGGTCCGTTCGATGGCGTTTTTTCTTTTTTTTTCTCTCTCTCTCTCCCCGCCCCCCGCCCAGATAGTTTCCGTGAAGGCAACTGGCGGCGCAAATCGACTTCCCTGCTCGGAGACCACGGCTGTGCAGAAGCATACTGAGGCCTTAACGTGTGCACGGCAGCCGGCCACGAGCGACGCGGCACTTAAAATTCATGGCTCGCGTCGATCATGTGACCTACGGCGATCATCAACGCGATAGCAAACGTGGAGGCATAAATTAGGCTTTACTTCTTTATAATTATAAACCTTGCATTTTACTTAGATGTGCATTTTACTTAGATATGTTCCTCGCTGTAACAGTATTTTTAATATGTTTGGAAATTGGAATTGTATTTCATGAAACCATGACAGTAAGTGGTATCAGAAGCAATGACTTTGGAAGCGTGTTCTACAGTTTGCCGTATCCACAGGTAGGTGTCAGTAATGCTTCATTGCTTATAACATGAAATTTTATGCGAGCTGGGCTGTCCGTCAATGTTGGTGGGCATAGGTCCGTCTATGTAGAAGGCGCGCCAACGCATGTCGAATGACTGATTGGATGGTCCTGACTGTTGATCAAACCTGACTGATTGGATGGTCCTGACTGTTGACGATTGCCGAAAGACAGGTGCTCAAAATTCATTGGCGCGCCCACCTGTGGAAATAGACATGTTAAGTACATGTAGTCTTCCAGAAAAGAGACATGGAATTACATGTACTCTTCCAGAAAATACACATTATCAAGCATTGTACTGTCTTTGTCCTGTGATACTTCCAATTCCTGGAAAGTGACCTTAACCACCATTCACCCATAGCATTACTCCCTTCAGTCCAGCTACTGGCCTGTACCGCATGGAGGTCCAATTCCTGGAATTTGACCTTGTGCACTTTCACTCATGACCATTTGTGAATATTGATCTAGATTACATTTTTTTTAACATTTGTATGGCTTTATCACCCTAGGAAACCCTTCCCTTTATGCAATGGATGTTATGCCTCACTCTCCCGCCACATCAAAGCTGTGCATGGCTACACAGATGACAAAGAAAGGCGTCTTTATATTTGCAAGAAATGCCTCCGCTACAGCGGGAAATTAAGTTGCCCCATGGAACAATGCAAGTCCAAAGAATATACCCGGCTGGACAAGCATCTCCTTTCTCTCCATGGACTTCCATCAGTATGTACACTAGTGTTGTGTCGGTCACGACCGATTCATTCTTTAGAACGAATCTTTTCAGTGAACGTGAGTGAACGGGTCACTTATTGAAGTGATTAGTTTTTCTCTCAGTTCATTTGAGAGCAGCCACGCTCATGCCGTCAGTCTTCGCGAACGACCAATCAGAAGCTAGCGTCAGACGTGGGCGGGATTTTACACATGCAGCCTCACTATTGGTGTTCAGGAACGAGTCACTGGGGAAGCTTCCCGTTCGCGAGACGTGAATGGATCAGCGAGTGAACGAGTCAGTGGGTGAACGTGTTGCCATTTCCGGTTCACGAACGGATCAGTAAGTGAACGGGTCAGTGGGTGAACGTGTTGCCACTTCCCGTTCAGGAACGAACGATTCAGTGAATGAGTGTTGCGGCTGTTGCCATTTCCCGTTTCCGTACGATTCATTGAGTGAACGTACTGCCATACCAGTTCAGTGAGTGAGTGATTGGAGTCTTGTCACGAGTGATTCGCGATTTGCCAAGGAAGGAACTACTCACAGAAGAGAAACATGATAATGAAAGCTTGTCCCCGCCACTACTGCCGTGCTGACGGGGACAAGCTTTCATTATCATGTTTCTCCAAGCTAACGGCTAATGTGGTGTCCGTCTACGTACTGGGTTGGGAGCAAGTGCATAAAAACAAAATAGAGCGAGTGACAGTCTCTCTCTCACCAGCACATGACGGTGTGCCCCGCGCTGCAGCAGTGGGGAGATGACGTTGTTGGGGTTATCTTTAACGGATTTATTATCCTCTCTGTGTACTGTGCGTGACGTCTACTGTAATTATTATTCTTATCATTATTATTGTCATCATTATTATTATTAAAATTCTTATTACAATAGCATTTATAAAGTAACTTTATTAACGTTAAAAAAAATAAAAGCACATTCTTTTTTTTCATTTTTTTTTTTGGTCACGACGTCCGGGGGGTGATGCTTTAACAGTATGTAGCTCTGCTTTGTTCTCTAAAATCCAAGTCATTGCATTCATTTCTGTATTTATGCTGCTTATCATTTCCATCGTTTGTTCTTCAGGTTTCTCGAACACCTCGGAGAGACGCTCAAACCAACGTGCCAAAAAAATGTTATTGTAGACGTTGAGGCCTTCCTCAACTTTATTGCCATCTCTAACTTGCCAAAGGTCAGGGCAACGAAACACCATATCAATTACGCTTTAGCGAAACTGGCCAGTTGGAAGAAGGTTTGGCTCTATAACAAAAAATGAGCTGTATTAGCCTCATTGATAATTACACTTTTGAAATGAGAAACACTGACATGTTTTCTGATCCCTAAATAAGGGACAGGTGCACGGCACGGTGTCATGGTGGTGTGAGCATGATGTGTGAAATCAGTGTATATTCTGATTAGATTCGAAATTCACAAAGTTTGTATATTCCCTTTAATCCTTACTGCAGGCTGTCATTATGTAACCTCATACAAAACCTCAAAGAAACCACAATTTCCCTCTTTCAGCTCCCCTGCTCCCGAACGACACCTGCCAAACACCACCACGACCACCACCACCAGTTTCACTACCAGATGCACCCCTGCGCTGTTCATCGCCCCCAAGCGACACCTGCCAGACAGCGCCACTACCGGATTCACTGCCGGATGCACCCCCACGCTGTGCACCGCCCCCGAATGACCCGATGACTGACTCGCCAGCGAGTCTCACCAACAGGTTGAGCAATCTGGTCAATCTGTCCATACAGCTAAATAAAAGTCTCTCCAGGCAGCTGCCTGCTGATGACGGTTCGCCCATGCTCCCCCCAAGACGCCACATTCAGCTATCCACTAATCGTCTGACTCCACCAAGCCTCAGCATACAGCTCCCCACCCGCCGACCTCCATCTTTGGCTATGGAGAATCTCAACTACAGCTCGGTCTGATATGTTTTGGGTCCAGACTACATATACAATATAAAAAACGTGTGTTCCCAGAATAAGTCAGGACCCAAGGAAGCTTGTAGCATTCCTGTGATTACAAGAAGTAGAAAGTTGGCAAAAGAAATGAGAAGAAATAAGTCAGAAGCTACAAACCTAGTCAGTATAGCTTGTCAACCTCTGACTAAACCAGCGTCTCCGATTACCACTGTGAGACTAGCGCTACTAAATACAAGATCACTAGTTAACAAATCATTGTTGATTCATGACATTATTATGACATATGATCTTGACTTATTTCTCCTCAGTGAAACATGGCTAACAGAAGGTTCCTGCAACACGGTTCTCAATGAGGCAACACCAACAAATTTTAGTTTCATGAACAAATGTCGTAATGGCAAAAAAGGTGGTGGACTTGCTGCCATTTTTAAATCTCTATTTCAGTGTAAAGAAATTTCATTGGGAAGCTTTAATTCATTTGAATATCTTAGTCTTTTGGTAAAAGGTGAACCAAACATCGTCATTGTCATAATTTATAGACCTCCAAAACAAAAAGGCAGATTCATGGAGGAATTTGAAGAAATGCTGTCAGTAATTTGTACCGACTATGATTATCTGGTCTTAACTGGAGACTTTAACATTCATGTTGACAACAACTTGGATAAAAATACCAAAGAATTTTGTAATATACTTGATACTTTTGGTCTCTCACAACATGTAAAAGGTCCAACACACAATCAAGGTCACATTCTTGATCTCGTCATCTCTAAAGGTGTTGACATTTTATCTGTTGAGGTGAAAGATCTGGCTATTTCAGATCATTCCTGTGTGTTTTTTGAATTACAAACAATCCCAGAAGTTCAAACAACTACTGTCTCGATTAAAAAAAGGTACATAAATGAGAATACAAGCAACATGTTTATGGAATTAATGGCTGCATCACCAACTGTAAATGCAGAGACCGTTGATGAACTTCTGGATGAATTCACCTCAAAAATCTCAAATGTTTTGGATGCTGTTGCTCCTATTAAAACTAAGACCATTTCATCCCGAACTAAAACACCTTGGAGGTGTACTACCAACATAATGACTTTGAAATCTAAATGCAGAAAAGCAGAGCGAAAGTGTAGAAAAACTAAACTCCAAGTTCATTTTGACCTGTACAGACAATGTCTTTGTCATTTTAACCAAGAGTTAGTAATAGCTAGACAACAACACTTTTCTGAAATTATTAGTAGGAACCTCAACAATACACGCACTCTATTTGGCGTGGTTGACAAACTTACAAATCCCCCAAATCAAACAGCGCCAGAACTCCTCTCAACAGATAAATGCAATGAATTTGCCTGCTACTTTAGTGAAAAAGTACAAGCCATCAGGTCAAACATTGTTACAAACCAGCAAAATAACAAAACGATGCTGCACTTAAAATCACCTAGGAATAATTTAATTACCATGACAGAATTTGACTCAGTGGATCAAAATACTGTAGTAGACTTGGTTCAGCAATTGAAACCTTCCACGAGCTGTCTTGACACAATACCATCTGGCTTTTTCAAAACCATTGTGAAATCTGTTCAGATCGATTTACAACAAATAATTAATTGCTCACTTCAATCAGGTGAACTTCCTAAATGTCTGAAAGTAGCCGCCGTCAAGCCCATTCTAAAAAAGAGAACACTGGATGTCTCCCTGCTAGCAAATTATAGACCAATCGCAAACCTTCCCTTCGTAACTAAAATAGTTGAAAAAGTGGTTTTTAATCAACTCAGCAATTTCTTGAGCTTAAACGGACTTTTGGATAAATTCCAGTCAGGTTTCCGACCTCATCACAGTACAGAAACAGCTCTGATTAAAGTACTGAACGATATAAGATTGAGCACTGATGCAGGGAAGGTATCAGTGCTCGTCTTGTTGGACCTCAGTGCAGCATTTGACACGATTGATCATAATATACTGTTAGACAGGCTGGAAACTTGGGTGGGGTTAAATGGAACAGTCCTTAAATGGTTCAGGTCCTATTTGGAGGAAAGGAGTTACTTTGTGACCATTGGAAATTTTGAATCTGATCGAAAGGCCATGACATGTGGGGTCCCTCAAGGGTCAGTCCTTGGACCCCTGTTGTTCAGTCTGTATATGTTACCTTTGGGTCAAATGCTTCAGAACACCGATGTTGACTATCATAGTTATGCAGATGACACACAACTGTATTTATCTATGTCCCCAAATGACAGCAGTTCTATTAACGCATTGTGTCATTCTCTAGAGCAAGTTAACAACTGGATGAACCAAAATTTCCTTCAGCTGAACGAAAACAAAACGGAGCTCATTGTTTTCGGCAATAAAGAAAAGAGGATTGCTGTTAAAAAACAGCTTGAGTCACTGTCTTTAGAAACTAAAGACCAAGTTCGAAATCTTGGGGTACTAATAGACTCAGATCTGACCTTCAGCAATCATATTAAATTCATCACTAAAACAGCCTTTTACCAGCTGAAAAACATATCCAGACTGAAGGACTGCATGCTTCAAGCAGACCAAGAGAAGCTTATCCATGCTTTTATCTCCAGCAGACTAGATTACTGTAACGGTCTTCTGACTGGACTCTCTCAAAAGAACATGAGACAATTGCAGCTCATTCAGAACGCTGCAGCTCGAGTTCTGACCAAAACAAAAAGATCAGAACATATTACTCCAGTACTTAAGGATTTACACTGGCTCCCTGTCAGCTGTAGAATCGATTTTAAAGTTCTGCTACTCGTCTATAAATCACTAAATGGTTTGGGTCCTGAATATATCCAAGAAATGCTGATTGAGTACAAACCCAGCAGGGCTCTGAGATCTACAGACTTGGGCCAACTAGTGGAACCCAGAGTTCGAAGCAAACATGGTGAAGCTGCATTTAGCTATTATGCTGCACACAGATGGAATAGGCTACCAACAGAAGTGAAGTCAGCCCCGAGTGTAAATGCTTTTAAATCCAGGTTAAAAACTTTGCTTTTTTCTTATACCTTTGATTAGGGACTTTTAAACAGCTTTAATTAAGTGTTTTTTTAATTATTATTTTTATTTTTATTTGTATTTTTATTTTTATTTTTATCATTATCATTTTAAACTTCCTTATGTTAAATTTTTTAAAGTTTGTTGAATAATGTTTTAAGATTGTTAGTTTGTAACCTATTTTTATTTTTTAGTTTTTTCTCTGAATGTTAACTATTGTTTTTTGATGCTTATGTGTTGTCTTTCCTCGTGTAAAGCACATTGAGTTGCCTTGTGTATGAAATGTGCTATACAAATAAACTTGCCTTGCCTTGCCTTGCCTTGCCTTTCCTTAAGAAAAAAAAGCAGGTGCAAAGAAAATAAAATGCAAAAGAGGAGCGTGACTCACCAAATTTCCTTTTTGTAACAGCACAGTCTTTTCTTACAGGTTTATCCATTCTCTCTTCCTAACCGATCGGACAACACTAAACATTATTATTATTATTTTCTTGCCACTGTGCAGTATAATCCGCTACAACAAATGCACGTGACAATGCCTGTGATTGGCTGACAGGTGCCGTGCTTGGTGACATTGCCGTTTTAGCTGATCTAGGACCTGTAGAGTGCAGTTTGCTGTGTTAAGAGCTGATTGTGAAACTTGCCAGCTAAATTCTTGCAATATTTGTTCATAAATAGTACGAGAATACATCTTGTACTGCTCCCGCTGATACGTTCGCAGCCGAGGTATTAAGATCGGTGTTTAGAGTGCAGGTGACATCAAGCTGTGACAAAACCAGGAAGTGCCTCTCTCTCTCTAGTTGCCATTCTTACCTTGCAAGATCGCCACAAAACATCACACCCAGCGACTCATTTTATTGGCTACGAGCAACTTCCTTGTCACTTGTCAACCTACGGGAGCAGCCGTGGTCCAAAAATGGCAAAGATGCTGTTTGCTGCATTTCGTGTAAGAATTTGGAATTATTTGACGGGACTTTTGAGGTCCCGTACGGGACATAACAATTTAGCCCAAAATACGGGGCGTCCCGGTAAATACGGGACAGTTGGCAACCCCACTTCTCAGTCATGATGTGGGCTACGCTTTCATAGTGCTGGCCACCCACCAGCGGTGGCGACCCATCACAGTCACCCTTGGCGTTAAACAAGGATGCAGTTACTATACAATACACTCGTCATTTCCTTGAAATGTCTCTGACCATCCGGTAATGATTGGCAGACATGGGAGCGCCTGTGGTCAGGGACTTGGATGGTGAACTGGTCAGGTTTGGGCTATATGCGCAAGAAACGTACAGATCCTTGTATGACTCACCCGATAAGCAGCATCGATTGCATTTATTGCATACGGGCAGCAAATGAAAGCTTCGCATCGGTAACGTGCAAATTTTTGTTGGCGGATTTTGTCTGTAGATATGTGGCCTTTATAAGGGCGAAGAAGGCTTCGGCAGGCTCCCTCATACATGCACTCAATCGATACATTGTTGGACGAGACAATGAACAAACATCATATACAACTATACATAAAGACAACGTACAGCACCGCCGCTGCCACTACCAGCACTGCCGTCGTCACCACCACCACAATGTCACCAGCTCTTGCAGGGTGTGAGGCGCCTATCATTGCATGCCTACATGGAAACATGTTGCCTCAGCAATGCTGCTGGCACCGCAGCAGCATCGGGTCCTTCCAAAAGGCTGGATGAGCACGTTGCCGGAGAGCGAACATTACTGGTTGGGCCAAGCCCTTTTTGTGAGCGGGCCGGAAGGAAAAACGGTCCTCACCTCAAAGCTCAAGCAGTGGTGGGAGCCACCGAGTGCGCCGGCATTTTTCACTCAGCCTCCTTCCTCACACAGGATTTTTTATTTTATTTTTTACACTAAATTCTTTTTGTGGGCACCTTACAAAATGTGGGGGCTCAAATTGGCGTGCCCCAACTGCAGCCACCGCCTGACTGGAGGCGGACTATACAGGACCGTGTGGCGGGTGCTGGACACAAGCGGGTGGTATTTTTAGTCACAATTTGTATTTTGTTGTGTTTTCCCTGTGTGCCCTCCTAGTCTTGTCAAGCATTGTTATGTCCTCCACCTGTGCTACCCTGCCCTTCCTCATTTCAAACAATCAGCAGTTCAGCACCGTCTGCCACTTGTGTCTTGCCCAGGTGTGTCTCGTTATGTCAATTAGTGTGTGTGTGTGCGTGTGTATTTATGCTACATTCGAGGATGGTCAGAAGTCGAACATATCCGAGTTTTTCCAAGTTCCGACCTGAAAGCGTTCGAGGTGAAAGTAAACAAAAATGGCGGATAGTGGTAAATTGTTTTTTATTTTGGTTCTTAAAACTCATTTTTGACCTCCAGCAAACTTATTTTCTCTTCATTTTGCTTCATTTATTGTTTTAATGTTATTTCATAACCAGTCCATACATTTCAGTAGTTCACCGGATAATTTCATGCCAGGAGATACCGTCACATATGTTGCGTTACGTCAGTGCTTCTCAATTATTTTCTGTCATGCCCACCCTAGGAAGAAGACAACATCTCACGCCCCCACCCCCGCCCCGCCCCCTCACGACTATAAATATAAATAATTATTATTATCTCCGTCTCTCTCCTCCTGTCTTCTCATCCCTGTTAAATATTTTTTTATGGTGTCACTTGAGGGTCTGCTACACTTCGTGCCTACACTTCAGACTCATACTCTTACGTGCTGTGTGCAAAAACCCCTACACCACCGAGCAAATGTTCCCCGCGCAAACTCTGCCAATGAGAGTACCACTGCCCCCTAATGTAGCGGAGGTGCAATTGCACTTTATTCTAAGACAGTAAAAAAATAAAAAATAAATAAAAAAGCATGTTCCCCGAGATCAAATGCGCCCCCCTTGACGAAGCCTCGCGCCCTCCTGGGGGGGGCCCGGCCCACTATTTGAGAAGCACTGCATTAAGTGAAGTTATGTTGAATATTTATGAATGAAGAAAGCTATCTAGTTTTATACTCAACTAAATTGTGTTTTATCATTCACAGTCTGTGTTTCCAAAGGGGAAGCCATTGTGAGCTTATTTTTTTCTGACTTCGCAGGTGGAAATTCTGAGTTCTAGGGGGTGTTCCCGTACACACGCCCTGGTTTGAACTCGGAAAAGATCAACTTCCGACCATCCTCGAATACAGCATTATGCCCAATTCACACTGGCTGTGGAACGGACGCGGTGCGTTTTCCGTATGGCGGCCGTACGTACGCCGCAAGGATAGAACGCATTCAAGTCTACGTGTCAATTCACACCAGCTGCGGTGCAGCACGTCTGCGGTGCGGAACGATTGCGGCGATGCGGAAGGTGTCCGCAAGCATTCTATTTTTTCCGGATGCCGCATGCGGATTTTCATGGAGCTGAATAAATGACACGAGCCAGATAGGAAGTTGGGCGTCTCGCATCAAGGTAAATCTGGTATATTTCAAAATAAAATCATTGGGAACTCGTGTTTTTGGGAGGGAAACTAGCTAATTACATAGC
Source organism: Festucalex cinctus (assembly GCF_051991245.1). Classification (NCBI taxonomy): domain Eukaryota; kingdom Metazoa; phylum Chordata; class Actinopteri; order Syngnathiformes; family Syngnathidae; genus Festucalex; species Festucalex cinctus. The sequence goes on along the minus strand of NC_135419.1, from coordinate 23,868,548 downwards.
ATAACATGAGTCTGACATTTAAGACAAAAAAATCAGCTCAGAATAAATTAAACGTGACAAAATAACACTATTTAAACACAAAACGTACTTACCCATGGTTGGAGAACCATGGTAGAAATACCAAAAATAATGTACAAAAAGCATGATCTGACAACAGGCAAGCGTGGCTATTGTTTACAAATAGGACTACACACTGTTGTTATCGGATGAACTCAACTCTCCAGCTTGAACGCCACGTGATCTCGTGGTCGATCGGGAACAGATTTCGATGTGACAACAGGCCAGCATGGCTATTGTTTACAAATAGGACTCTATATACACGGATGTTATCGCGTGAACTCAACTCTCCAGCGTGAACCCCCGTGATCTTGTGGTCTGGCGGGTACAGATTTCCGGACACGCAACGCACGCGGTGTGAATTGCAGTCTGTGCGGAAGCCGTACGGAAAACGTACCACGGCCTTTCCGCAGTCAGTGTGAATTGGGCATTAGGCTCTTGTCTCCCCTCTGTCTGCGTCGATCCATTGTTGTTTTCCCCCGTTATGCTGCTGGGATTTCTGCCCAGTTGTTGCTACCCCACATCATGTTGCCGTTGTTTATCTAGGTCTCGTCTCGCTTAACCCTTTTGGACTGTGTTGTTTTGGTTTCTTAGTGTGTACCTCATTTTGCCTCTTTGTTTTTGTTTATTAAAATTGCGGACTCCATTCTCTGCCTCCTCGCCCAGCTTTCCTTCATTTGGGTCCACCATCACACCTCAAAAGTGACAGAAATAGTATGTGGATAAAAACAAAACACAACATAATCCTTTCACTTACTAGTTTTATTTTATTTTCTGTTTGTTTATTGTGTGAAAAAAATTGTCTTTTTGTATCTGATGTTTATTGAGATGCTTTTATGTTCAATAAAGAAAAAATTTTTTAGAGCCGCCGACAGCTGTATTTTATTTATTTATTTATTTTTGTCCACACCTCTCATGTCATGATCTCTGCGTAGTCTCTTCATCGGGAAAGGCATATGGGGGCATTATTGTGCCAAAACTATACACAAATGCGTATTTCGACCCGCAAATATGTAAAAAGAATTTGCACCCGTAAACAAAGTCACAAAAGTGTAACAAAAATCCACAAATGTGTAACTGAAGTCACAAATGCGTAACGAGAATCCACAAATACGTACAATGATTTGTATGCGTAAAAACATAGATGAATGTTTATATCTATCTGATTTCTGATCAAAGTGCAGTTTAATTTTCTCCAAACATAAAATCACCTCTAACAGAGGGAAAAAGGGGCACTCAAAAGAGGGGAGAACTAAGGACGCTCCGCTGGGGAGGAAAACAGGCTCAGGGCACAGGGAACAGGGAACAACAAAAAGTGCTCCGCTGGGGAGGAAATGGCACAAAAACAAGGCACTAGGCAAGCAAAATAGCAAGGACAATGGTTGAGGGCTGTATCCCACAGCCCTCATCCATGCACTGATGTGACACTTCGGCTAACTGAGGGGGGAGGCTGATGGCTTTTATTGCTAGGGATAATTGATGGCAGGTGGAGACAATCATGGGCGGGGAACGGTAATGAGTGGACAGCAGGAAGGGCAAGTGACCTGGGGTGAGAATACTGTTAGAGACTTCAAAATAAACAGGAAATAATGCAACAAAATAAAAGAATAGGCTGGCCCGCCTGTGGCAGTGTGACAGATAGCAATACACATTCCACTATGCGTTTACGCATACAAATCAATGTACGTATTTGTGGATTCTCATTACATTTGTGACTTCAGTTACACATTTTTGGATTCTTATGCATTTGTGACTTCAGTTACACATTTTTGGATTCTTATGCATTTGTGACTTCAATTACACATTTGTGGATTTTCGTTACAGATTTGTGACTTACGTCAGGGGGTTACGCTGCGTTCTCACCAAAAGCAAGGGATTCGGCGGCGGGTTTGCATTGTAGTCAATGGAAAAGTGCGTGGGGCGGCGAGGAGGACGCGTTACGTGCTTTGGGATGCAGTGCGCAGCAGCGAAAATCCGCACATTCGTAATGAAAATCTGCACATTCATAAAAAAATTGAACTTTTTTTGAGTTTCGCCTCGCGGTACCCAATCGGCTTCGAGTACGGGACACGTCACACACAGCATCCTATCTATTGTCACCCCGAGCGCAACAACACGGCCAGCCGTGACAGAATGGGGATCAAGAAAGTGCTGGTAAGTCTGTTTACTTGCATTTCAACTGTACCGAGTTAGCAGCAGTGCTTATTATTAATGCCAAAGCTATTTTTAGCATAAATGCCGGATGCCAGATTGCCACTAAAATAAGCGAAAGTGTTTTCACGTACATCAAAAGAGGAGAAAATAGTGCCACGGCTGTTTAGTCCCAGGAAACCCCGGGTTTTCACCGGATGCGGTTGCGGTGCGGTTGCGGTGCGGTGCGTCTTGACTGCGTGCTCCGGACGGGTCAATTTTTTTGTCCATCCACACCGGCTCCGCACAGCTGCGGTCCGGCAGCTCCGTCGCCGCCCACTTCCCAACGTGTCTTGCGGGAACGCGCGCGCGCGATCATGTGGCATTTCACAACGACAAACATACAGAAAGTCTGTGCTCAACAGAGAAGCAGAAAGAGAGGTGGACTTCTTTTGATTTAACCTTTTCTTCTTCTTCTGCTATGAGATTCCATGCAGCATCCTTTTTTTGGTTGTCCTTATAAAAAGGATGTGCCGTGTCATATATTATTTTGTGGTTTTCCACCTCCAATATAAACCTCTCCTCGTCCATGTTCGCTGGTGTCTAAACCGTGAATGAGCACATGGCCCGGCGACGCCCACGTCACGTTTTGCTGAAAAGCTTGCGAAATAGGAGCTGGCGAGTGTTTTATTCTGAAAGGTAACCGGAAATTTATTTTGAAACTGCGTCGGTCTTCCTGTCCTGCTCGATGTGTTTTGTGCTAGCTTGCCATTTGCCGGAGGCCTACCGCTGCGGCGTCCGGCAAAAATAGAAAATAGGTCTATCCTTGCGGAAGGCCTGCGGCACGCCGCAGCTGAGACGCAGTCGACACGCAACGCATCCGCAAGCGGTGTAAACTGCACCATTCGAATGAATGGAATCTAATTGCTTGCGTCGCCGGACCGCACCGCAACCGCACCGCAACCGCATCCGGTGAAAACCCGGGGAAAGAAGTGGAAGTAGTTGGCGACGCCCACTTTTTGTTGACTCGCTAAATTGCTCCACTTCCTTGTTCACCAAGGGACACGCCTCCTCCGCTCCGGTGCGCACGAAAGCGCGAATGAGCAGCAATCTTTCCAAAAACACAGTACGCGGTGAAACGCTCGCGAAGGAAGCGTCCCAGTTAGCCTTTTCGGATTTGGTGACAACGTAGCATTACAGGTACAAATTCTTTTTACATATTTGTGGATTGAAATATGCATTTGTGGATCGAAATACGCATTTGTGAATAGTTTTGGCACAATAATGCCCCCATAAAGACACAGAAGAATCGCGCTCCCCAAGTACCAGCAGGGTGGTAAGGCCATCTTCGTGGACCTGTGCCACATCCACAGCCATTTGCCGGTATCAGAGTCACCCGCTGGGGCCTGGTAATGCGCGGTTACGGTCGCATCGGAGACCTCCACTTGCGTGCCCGCGGTTGCCTCCACCATTGCAACTGTGCCTCCATTTTCACTCCTACCGCTGCCCCCATCTCCACCATGTCATTCAGCGAGCCCAAGAGATTGCCCTGGAACGTTACATTGCGGCCAAAGGAGAGAAAAATTGCTCATTTCCGCTGTAAGCGCTGTGGCAACCCCCCAAAAAAAGTTTGGCCACAGCCGCTATAGGAACGAGCACTTTTGCTCCCAGGCAGCGGGACGTTCGGGTGGAAGACTGGCTGGCCGAGAAAAGGAGCCAGGAACCGAGACAGGCAATAATGTTGTTGTGTTGTTCCCACCAGTGCACTGCAAATAATGTGGCATTTCAAAAGATTTCAAATCGGAAATTTAGACACTTATCTTGTTTTAACAATTATTTACTTATTTTTAAACTTTGGCTCTCTAGTATTATCTTGAATTGAGCATAAACATGTCTAGGTTGTCTCGAGTAGTCTGGATATCTTAAAATAAAGCAAATTACTGTTAAAATAAAATACATTGGTTCTCTCAGCAGAGATCTAATTAAAAATAATCTTGTTTCAAGATTTAAAACAAACACAAGTTGCTTGATTTAAGAATCATACACAAGGCATCTTTTGCACTCATTAAATATGTCTCAAATATTTGAAGTGATGTGTTATTTTATGGGATGTGACCTCAGAGTGAACCCAAACCATTGACGAATGCCTTGGTCAGACTACAAGAAAACAGCTCGATTTTGGCCCGACCGACGTGTCGCGGACAAACGAGGCATGCACCAGGAACTAACACCGTCTGTCAGTGGTGATGCATCTACACCATCTAGATGCACCATTTTCAGAAGGAACAAAAAGGCCACGAGGGACCAGGAACTACATGAGGCCAAGATGGTGTTCAATTGACCTTACCGTGGCACGACCCTCCCCCGCCCACATTGTGCGACAAGCAGCTCCCTCCGACATTGTTCGGACAAGATTAGCGAAACAGATTTGGAATAATGTTGAATGATGTTGAATGATATTGAATGGTGTTGAATGATATTGAATGATGTTGAATGATATTAAATGATGTTGAATGATACTGAATGACATGGAATGAGCTTAACATGCTGAAGTTGGAATGGTTTGAATTCATCCAGAAATCTAGAAGCAGTTGAAGGAATAAATCAGCAAAAAACAAGAAAACAATGAAGAAATCAAGTAAGAAATGGAGGAAGTAGCAAGTAATCGGGTAAGCAATGGATTAAAGTGAGAAGAATTAAGTAAGCAATGAAGTAAGGAGGGTAGAATCGAGTAGCAATGGTGAAAGGAGTGGCAAACTTAATAAGAATGGAGTAATAGTCACTCTGTTGAAATCAGGTCACATTTGCATTAGTATACTAAGTTAGCATTAGCATGCTAAGCTAACATTAGCAATAATGTGCTAATGTAGCATTAGCATTCTAATCTAGCATTACCATTAGAATGCTAACTTAGTATTAGCATGCTAAGCTAACATTAGGATTAGCATGTTAAGATAACATTAGCATGCTAAGCTAGCATTAGCATGCAAACTTAGTATTAGCATTAGCATGCTAAGCTAGCTTTAACATGCTCAGCTAACATTAGCATTAGCATGCTAAGGTAATATTAGCATTAGCATGCTAACTTAACATTAGCGTTAGCATGTTAACTTAGCATTAGCATGCTAAGCTAGCATTAACATGCTAACTTAGCATTAGCATTAGCATGCAAACTTAGCATTAGCATGCTAAGCTAACATTAGCATTATCATGCTAATTTAGCATTAGCTTGCTAACTTAGCACTAGCATGCTCACTTCCTGTTGATTTCAGGTCTCTTCCTGTTGAAATCAGGTCACTTCCTGTTGAAATCAGGTCACTTCCTGTTAAAATGGGGTCAATTCCTGTTGATTTTAGGTCACTTCCTGTTGATATGAGGTCACTTCCTGTTAAAAACAGGTCACTTCCTGTTTAAATCGGGTCACTTCCTGTTGAAATCAGGTCACTTCCTGTTGATATAGGTCACTTCCTGTTGAAATCAGGTCATTTCCTGTTCAGGTCGGGGCATATCCTGTCAAGAATCACAGGCATACCTAATCAATTGGCCAAAATGGCTGCCGCCTTGGGGGGCCAGGTTGGCGAGAAACCTGGTCATATCATTTGTAAAATGGCCGCCATGCATGGTAATTTGTCGAAATCGAGAATTGTGGGTAATGCATGAATTTTGAAACCGAAAAGCTGGAAGAGCTCATGGAGTGTAATGGAATTTATTGAAATTGGAATAAAGACAATCAGGTGAATAATGTGGAAGTAAATGGAAAATGTAGAATGTGGGAAATAATCGGGTGCGAAATCGAGAAATCTTGGTAACGCGTGAATTTTGGAACTGAAAAGCTGGAAGAGCTCATGGCGTGAAATGGAATATATTGAAGTCAATCGGATGAATAATGTGGAAGTAAATGGAAAATGTAGAATGTGGAAAATAATCAGGTGCAAAATCGAGAATTGTGGGTAAGGTGTGAATTTTGGAACTGAAATGCTGGAATAGCTCATGGCATGAATTGCTGGAATATATTGAAGCTGGAATGATGTGAATCGGATGAATGATGTGGAAATAAACGGAAAATGTATAATGTGGGAAATAATCTGGTACGAAATCGGGAATTGTGGGTAAGGTGTGAATTTTTAACCTGAAAAGCTGGAACAGCTCATGGCGTGAAATGCTGGAATATATTGAAGCTGGAATGATGTGAATCGGATGAATAATGTGGAAGTAAATAGAACATGTAGAATGTGGGAAATAATCGGGTGCGAAATCGAGAATTGTGGGTAACGCGTGAATTTTGGAACCGAAAAGCTGGAAGAGCTCATCGCGTGAAATGGAATATATTCAAATTGGAATAAAGTCAATCAGGTGAATAATGTGGAAGTAAATGGAAAATGTAGAATGTGGGAAATAATCGGGTATGAAATCGAGAATTGTGGGTAACGCGTGAATTTTGGAACTGAAAAGCTGGAAGACCTCATGGCGTGAATTGCTGGAATATATTGAAGCTGGAATGATGTGAATCGTTTGAATAATGTGGAAGTAAATGGAAAATGTAGAATGTGGGAAATAATCGGGTACGAAATCGGGAATTGTGGGTAAGGTGTAAATTTGGAACCTGAAAAGCTGGAACAGCTCATGGAGTGAAATGCTGGAATATATTGAAGCTGGAATGATGTGAATCGGATGAATAATGTGGAAGTAAATAGAACATGTAGAATGTGGGAAATAATCGGGTGCGAAATCGAGAATTGTGGGTAACGCGTGAATTTTGGAACCGAAAAGCTGGAAGAGCTCATCGCGTGAAATGGAATATATTCAAATTGGAATAAAGTCAATCAGGTGAATAATGTGGAAGTAAATGGAAAATGTAGAATGTGGGAAATAATCGGGTATGAAATCGAGAATTGTGGGTAATGCGTGAATTTTGGAACCGAAAAGCTGGAAGAGCTCATGGCGTGAAATGGAATATATTCAAATTGGAATAAAGTCAATCGGATGAATAATGTGGAAGTAAATGGAAAATGTAGAATGTGGGAAACAATCGGGTATGAAATCGAGAATTATGGGTAACGCGTGAATTTTGGAACTGAAAAGCTGTAAGAGCTCATGGCGTGAGTTGGTGGAATATATTGAAGCTGGAATGATGTGAATCGGTTGAATGATGTGGAAGTAAATCGAAAATGTAGAATGTGGGAAATAATCGGGTACCAAATCGGGAATTGTGGGTAAGGTGTGAATTTTGAACTTAAAAACCTGGAATAGCTCATGGCGTGAATTGCTGGAATATATTGAAGCTGGAATGATGTGAATCCGTTGAATGATGTGGAAGTAAATCGAAAATGTAGAATGTGGGAAATAATCGGGTACCAAATCGGGAATTGTGGGTAAGGTGTGAATTTTGAACTTAAAAACCTGGAATAGCTCATGGCGTGAATTGCTGGAATATATTGAAGCTGGAATGATGTGAATCCGATGAATGATGTGGAAGTAAATCGAAAATGTAGAATGTGGGAAATAATCGGGTACCAAATCGGGAATTGTGGGTAAGGTGTGAATTTTGAACTTAAAAACCTGGAATAGCTCATGGCGTGAATTGCTGCAATATATTGAAGCTGGAATGACGTGAATCGAATGAATAATGGGGAAGTAAATGGAAAATGTAGAATGTGGGAAATAATCGGGTAAGAAATCAGAAATTGTGAATTTTGGAGCTGAAAAGCTGGAAGAGCTCATGGCGGGAATTACTGGACAAAAAAGTGCGAGGAATAAAATATAAGAATAAGAACTAGAAATGCAATTTCTTAAGAAATGGCGTGTGAAGGCTGGAGAGCTGAATGATACCTGTGGAATGATTTGTAATAATGTTGAATGATTAATGATATTGAAAGATATTGAATGATATTGAATGGTGTTGAATGATATTGAATGATGTTGAATGATGTTAAATGATGTTCAATGATATTGAATGATGTTGAATTGAAGTATATAATTTTAGTTATCTATGTAGATTCATGCCCCCCATCCCTGTACAAGGCCACTTGGTTTGACCCAAACCTGCTCTGACACATTTTCCTTTCTTCTGACCTAGTAGATATATTTCGGGGCTTTCCGTTCACGTGCACTCTGGCTGGCCTTGAAGGCATTCTGTGAGATAGGGGTTTTCCGAACACGTGAGCTACACGTGCTACATGTGAGTGAGTGAGCCAAACACCAGCTGCAAGCAATAAAAATGTCTTGTCCGCAAGATTTATGAGCAGGAAGGTACACATGAGCTTGCGTAACCATGAAGTTCATGCAGAGGTCAGCTTTAAATTAGGCCAAAGGTGGCGAGCCTAAGTTTACGTGGAGTAACGGTGCCCCCAATGGTCAAAAAATAGCACTGCACCCAGTACTGCATTTTGTAGTTGTCCAATACCGTTAGCTGCCTTAAGATGTTACGCCCAAGGAAAAGTTTGGGGGGATGGACTTTGCAGGCTTTATAAACCAGTGCATTCCGTTTGTTCTTCGGATTTCTAATCCCTTCTGGCCAGAATATATGTCTTGTTTGTATGTCTGTGTCAAATAAATCTCTTTGTCTACAGCTTGAATCTCGGCCCGGCACTCTGTTACTTTTTTCCTTCTAGATGCTGAATTGTTGAACTTCTCCTTTAAAGCGAATACAGGCGAAGACCCTCCGACACCCGGGATGCAAAATATACGATCACTCTTGGAGAGGACAGCCGCCCGCGTTTCGCGTCCCACCCCCCTCCCCGACATATCTCCCATGAGCGTTGGCCCGGAGGGGGGGTGCAGACGGCCTCCGCCGGGACGTAAATCTCGGTCCGGCCGTCTGCCTCTAGCCCGGGACGACGATACAACATTTTGGTGCCCGTGACCAGGATTTAAAAGAACCGGAAAAGAACAGGATTAAAGATGAGTATAATTAGATTTTAAAAAAAATATATATATATATATAAAATTTTAATAGTTAGAGTTATGCATTGACTGTATTAAATTAAGATTGTAATGTGTAGGGCCGGATTTAAGATGTACACAATGCATGCATATTTTGTCTAAAAGCTTTAGTGGATGAATGGCTATATTGTTTGTCTTCGTGTTGTTAGAGGTCTCCCGTCATAAAAAGGGTTTAGGAAAAACTTTTTTTTTAGACGCAGTGCCCAGGGAGGGCAATTTATGCTCTTGTTACGAGCACGGCTTAAGATAAGTCGACAGTGTGAATGTTCTGTTCAAGATGAACAGATAAAACTGTTTAAGATGAGCCGATAGTGTGGATCGTTTGCAGGACGCAAAGGGTAAAGTCCATGACGGACCGTTTTTTTTGGATGTGTTGTTTTAAAAATCCCAGGACGGGTCATCCAGGTGGATGTACGTTGTTGCAGTTGTGTGTCCCCCAAGAAGGGGTGGTCCAGGATGGGCTATTTATTGTTCTAAAATCCCAAGAACGGTCGTCCAAGGCGGACGTTAAAGGCCAAAGGGTGGCCAGAAAAAGTTGTATTGTTATATTTGTGAGTCCTAGGTGGACTCTCTGTGATAATCGGGTTAAGGTGACCCTATGTTTTTCGGCCTCAGAGCAGGCTAAGGAGTATATTGTGTGTAAGGATTACACCAAGGATTGATGTAATTCAGGAGGTCGAGGAAGACCTTATTTTTTTTCGTGTCTAAGCAGTGTCTCCAGCCAGGAAGGTTTGGGTCATTAAGATTGCTGTATTTCTGACTATAACACCTCAGGACGAGGCTAGTTCAAGATGAGCTATTGTTGTAGTATCTTTTGGTCTGTGCTTAAAAAGCATGCACCGCTGGCAGGCAGCTGACTTTTGTATAAAAGGTGAATTGTCCAGGACGGACAATCAAGTAAAAAGTTGATCGTTGGAAGTAAATTGCATAGTGTTGCATAATGGCGTTTGAGCAAAATTGAGGGAAAGTGTGCAAAGGGGAGAGATCAGTGTGCATGGCACGGGGTGAGGGGCGAGGAGGTTAAAAGGTCGATGCGTGTGTGTGTGAGCCAGGTTGGTGAAAGACTGAAGCGTGTTTTTTCTGAGTAGCTGGTATTGAGCAGTTCATGTTAAGAAAGGAAGGTGTGTTAGTGGGAATAGTGTCGAAAAAAGATTTGTGAATCACATTGTGAATTGTTTTGTGGGTTGCGTTGCAAGTTGGATGGAGATGTTTAAATTGTTGTGTTTGTGCTTTTGTTCCTTTGATTTAAATTTCTTTTCTTTTGTAGGCTAACTGTTTTTGGGGAGTGGGTAGGAGGAAGAGGATTAGTCGCTGATGTGGACTGTTGGTGTGTAATTTTGATTCTAGGCTTATCCGGTAAACAAAAGAAAAATGTTGACAGTGAAAATAAAAGGGAGAGAGGACAGCTATAGGAAAGGAAAGATAAATAATGTGAAATGTTAGTTGGATGCCGTTTTGAAGATTTATGAGAGGCTTTGTAGAAATTAAGTAAAATGAAACAAAGATTTGTCCATTGTGGTAGTCTTTTTGATAGATGATTGTCCAAATGGTTTAATTTGATTGTATAAAATAAATTGAAGATGTGAAAAAAAAAAAAAACATGTACTTTTAAATTTTAGATATTGATAGGGTCCAAAATGGGGAATCTTAAGAGTAATATTTGTAACGTAAGTGAGGAATGATATGATGTGAGAGAGAGAGAGAGAGAGAGAGAGAGGCGGAGAGAGAGAGAGAGGCGGAGAGAGAGAGAGAGAGAGAGAGAGAGGCGGAGAGTGAGAGAGGCAGAGAGAGAGGCGGAGAGAGAGAGAGAGAGAGAGGCGGAGAGACAGAGGCGGAGAGAGAGAGAGGCGGAGAGAGAGAGAGAGAGAGAGGCGGAGAAAGAAAGAAAGAGAGAGAGAGAGAGAGGCGGAGAAAGAAAGAGAGGCAGAGAGGCGGAGAGAGAGAGAGAGAGAAAGGCGGAGGGAAGGGGGACAGCAGAAGGTGTATGTGTGTGTATGTGTGAAAGGTCAGAGTTGATGGTGATAGGAATGGTACAGAAGTGGGAGATGGGAAACGAGGATGTTTGAATCCAATATATATATAAGCTATGGAAGGAATAGTCTGTGTGTAGAAGTTTATAAGAAGAGTAAGTGTATATAATAGCAGCTTGAAAAATATGAGGGGACTAAGAAGGCATAAAAAATAAATAAATATATACATAGCCATTGCATAAAGAAATGATAGGTTATGCTTGAGTATATATTTAGAAATTATTAATGATGAATTTTACAGGAGTCGCTTTGAAGGATAATAGATGCTGAACCAAATGAATTGAGAGGAGGTTAAGTTAAATAGCAGGGAAAATAATATAAAGAAAATATAGCATTAGATTGATAGACTTGATGGAGATGACTAGGGCTGTCAAACAATTATATTTTGATAAAGTCGATTAAATTTAGTTTGGATTGATCCCAATTTATCACTTAATTAAGGAGGTTTTTTTTTTTTTTATTAGATTTTTTCCGCCTGCCAAATTTGAAGAGCTCCCGTTATGTGTTAATTTTTGAAAGTCTCGTGTTATAAGGATGTCTTCAACATTTTTTGATCCACTATACATGCTTATTTTTTTATTCGGTGATTTATTTTTACAAATCCAAAATAATAAATGAAAAAGAGAAAAAATGTCTCCAATGTTTTGACATAAACAAATGATCTGAATGTCAAAGTTATACCAAAATATATATTAAATGCTTTACGGTTAATGCATGTAGTTGTGTTTATTATTTAAATGTCGTATGCGCTAACTTTGACGTAAACATCTGTCATAATGTGACAAATCTGATAATTTTTTGAGATTATTTAATTAGTTCACACTTTAACCTACAGCACTAGAAATGCTAAAAAAAAAATATATATATAATAATGTAATATTTAATGACAAGTATATCTTGGTCATCCATAATGAAAAGTTTTATTGTAAGAGTAAGCCTACAATTTTTTTATTTTTGTCCCTATATGTGAACATTGTACAAGTCCTTGGCCATTGAAAGATGCAAATCCTGGTGTCGACCAAATCTCTTCATAAATGGAACAATGGAAGAGTGACTCCAGTCTGGAAAAACTCTGGAACAAAGGAGGACTTTTGTTGTGTAGGGGGGCACAACGTCACACACAGGACAATGATGAACACCTGTTATGTGTGATTAACTGTTTTTGAAAGGACTTACAGTTACATCCTGAGCAGCTTGGATGAACAAAACTGGACTGGCTGGACAAAACAAAACCCGAGCATGGATGGACACACTCATGAACGCTCAGAGGACAAAACTGTTGAACGATGGTTGGGAGACACTGGGAGGACGCATTAGACAAGTGGGTATGGATTATATGGTGTTACCATATTGAAGGAATTTTTTTAATGATCAAATCAATCATCATTTTAAGACAATTTATTAGAATGAATAGAAAATAAATGTGGATGGTTAAGATATATAAGTGTTGAAATTCGTGTAACTCTTTTGTAGCTTATTGAGATGTAATAACTAAGAAAAATTGGTTTAATTAGGTAATTTGGCTGTATCGTTTAGACTATGAGAGACTACTTTTATATTATTTAGGCTTAATTCAATTTTATATTTAGATTTAGCTGTTAAAATATTGGAATTTTTGGAATTAATGATAGTGGTGATTCCGACATACATTGGAGATACAGATTTAGCTGTGTTAAATATATTTATATATTGCAGCTATTTAATGGGGTAAGATAAACTATAGCAATATTTTGCAGCTTATAGAACTTAGACGAAAAATATGCTGAAATTAATAGGTCAAATTGCAAAGACTTAATTGATTGATTGAGGTTATAAGTCCCTTTTAACACCTTTATGGCTAAAATAGTTAGAATTTGAAGGTGAACTTTTTAAATCTATATATATTAAATATAGTAAGATTTCTACTGCTAAACAGAACCAAAAAAAAAAAAAAAAAAAAAAAAAAAAAAAAAAGACACATAGGATTAAACAAATCACCTGAATATGTTTGAATTTTATATATAGTTTGGATATGTCCAGAGGAGGAATAGTGAATATATTGGAAGATATGAGCTTTTAAATGCCAGGTAGGAGATTTAGAGGAAGACCAAATGGAAGAAGTTAAAGAGGATATGAAGGTAGTTGGCGTGAGAGCAGAGGATGCAGAAAACAGGGTTAGATGGAGGCAACTGATTCGTTGTAGCGGCCCCTAAAGGAAAAAGCTAAAAGAAGAAGATATGTAAAATAGTCAGATAAATGTCGTAGAGTATACTTTTGATATATGTTAAATAATTTGGCTAGAAGAGATTGTTGCATAAAAAGAGGACCATAATAAACTAAAACTGGAGTGAATATTTTGTAACTGGATAAAAATAGTGGTAAAAGAGATGTCTGAAGTAGTATGATATTGAATCAGCATTGCAGGGCACTACAGTGGACAAATCTGATGTTGTTAGTGATTCTGAGAAGAAACACGATGAAAACGAAGTTGGAGTATTCGAGCTATCCTTGTTAACATTTTGTTTAAATTAATTGATTTTTTTTTTTACATAGTCTGTGACGACGACAGTTAGAAAAGAGTAACTTAGGATAAGTTTAGTTTGTGAAACGTTAGGTTTGCAAGAGCTTCGTGGGGAAGATGAGTAAAGGGTTGATATTGAAAAATTTGGGATAGTATTCATATTCATGAGTGAAAGGGGAGCTGTGGGGTGTAAATGTCTGATTTAATTCTGTGGTTATAGCTCCTGTATGTGGGTGTATTCTTATCTGTATTGGAATGTGAGTATCTGTTGTGATTTGTGAGATTGTTTGTCTGTGAAGTGTGTTGTTTGTTTGTTTGTTTGTTTACTCACATAAAAAAAAAAAAAAAAAAAGAGTGAGAATGAGAAGAAGAAAGCAGCTGCAGGCGCCTATGGGAGTAGGAAACAATTGCATGCACAATATGGCCATGATAATTAGTACAAGTAAGGGTGTTTGTGATCACAATATGAGAGTAATTGCCTCTCACCCGTAACTGTATATTTTCTGACTAGTCTAATTGAGTATAATGGCGGATTAGTGAAAATTTGACTTTAATATTGATTATAGGATTGTTTATGATCGTGACAATTTAAGGGCACCATTTGACTGACAAAATAGTCATATGGAGAAGGCCCAATTTTAATGATGTGGCTTCGGATGATTGTGCCACTTCTGAGCTGTTACGACTTTATATGACGTTAAGAGTGTTATTGACTTTATGAAGACCTGACGGGGACAGACTGACTGTGACTTATATTGTTTTGTTGTTTAACCCCTTTTCCTGCAGCACAACAGACTCATCATGATTGATTTGTGAAGTTTTTTCCCTAACCCCGATTTTCTTACAGTTTTATTGCTTTTTTGTCATTGATAGTTGATTTATTTATGATGGATGTTAATAGGGCTGCACGATATTGGAATAACGTGATATGCGATATGGCTGCTGAATATAGCATTTTAACATGTATCTGAAGAACTGACATTTTTATAATTTGATATAAGAATTGAAAGAATTAAAAGAATTCTTTTCATGCACCAAAATAGGCGAACTAATTATATATTTAAGGGTAATTACCTCTCAGTTATCAACTATTGGATGGTTGTTGCATTTTTTAGTTGGTGTCTGACTGGTTGAATTTCTGCAAAGCGTAAAATTCCAGATTAAACATTGCATGGGCCAATATCGCGATATCAATGTTTTTCCGACATGTTGTGCTGTCCTATGCTAGACTGGTCTTGCAGGTCAGAGATCTTCAAGAACCACCTTCCAGCTTTGTGTATCTGATCTGTGTCTGAAATGACTTCTTATGGTTTGATTTCTATTTACCATTGTAGTTTTGTTTGTGTTGCAATGTGTTTTTGGTGTAATAAGTAAGTAAGTGCTTTCAGGTTAAGTTTCTGTGTTTTCGTGAGTGCCGATCCCGGGCTGTGGACGGTAAGTTGGTTCCAGTCTGAGTACCAGGAGTCTTCTGGTATCGTTTGTGTTGACACATGACGTATGTGTCAAAAGGGGGAATTGAATGTAAGTAAGGATTTTTTTTTTTATATATATATATATATATATAATTTTCAAAATTTTACATAGTTCAACGGATTGGGAAAAGTTCTCATGTTTGGTTTTTGTCTAGGGGACTTGGTGATAGCAGCTGCTGAATGGCCCGAATAGCAGCCCGTGATACCAATTGTGAGCCCTCAACTGACTCAGGTGCAATCAGCCGTGGGCCCCAGGCACCTCCAGCGCAACCACCAGCAGCCCTGTGCGGAGGTCCTCAACTAGCGCTCCCTTCAGCGCCTGCACCGTCATCACCTCCAGTTCCTGCTGAGAAGTGTTCAACTCCAACCAGCCAGGAGCAGCCGCCAAACAGCAAACGTCTACAGGACCACCACCAGGCACACCTTTTTGACCACGACCAGACCCTCCACCGCCAGAAATGCCACGCCCCCAGATGAGCTTTCCCCAAACCCCCACCAGGATCACTCACCTGATGCCCCATCCAGCAGTCCCCTTATAAAAGGCTTGACCCAAAATCTGCTCTGACACATCCCTTCTTCTGATACAATCAGATATCACCAACCACATTTTCACAATACACTGTTCTTATGGGGCACAATAAGCCCCGGGCAGCACAAAATCATAATCAGCCGGACTGTACAGAATGGGCCTGAATATTTTGACTGATGATTGGGGCAGCATGAGCCCTGCCCTAAGAAAATTGAAAGCACTTCCCTTACTGCCCCACCGATCGCCGCAGTTGAACTTTGAACATTCCTACCTCATCAACACCTGGACATTTTTAGCCTCATTTTCAGGTTTTTGCCTCAAAAGAAAATTCTACAATAGCTATGCTCTGTGTGTTTTACCAGTGGATCCCATTTAATTACCAGTTTTTTCGAAATTGTTGAACTTTGATGCACGCATATGTACTGGGATTAACACATAGGTGGGACCGTGTTTGACATTGATTGTTCATGATGTGTTTACATCATGAAAGGGAGGAATGAAGTATATAATTTTAGTTATCTATGTAGATTCATGCCCCCCATCCCTGTACAAGGCCACTTGGTTTGACCCAAACCTGCTCTGACACATTTTCCTTTCTTCTGACCTAGTAGATATATTTCGGGGCTTTCCGTTCACGTGCACTCTGGCTGGCCTTGAAGGCATTCTGTGAGATAGGGGTTTTCCGAACACGTGAGCTACACGTGCTACATGTGAGTGAGTGAGCCAAACACCAGCTGCAAGCAATAAAAATGTCTTGTCCGCAAGATTTATGAGCAGGAAGGTACACATGAGCTTGCGTAACCATGAAGTTCATGCAGAGGTCAGCTTTAAATTAGGCCAAAGGTGGCGAGCCTAAGTTTACGTGGAGTAACGGTGCCCCCAATGGTCAAAAAATAGCACTGCACCCAGTACTGCATTTTGTAGTTGTCCAATACCGTTAGCTGCCTTAAGATGTTACGCCCAAGGAAAAGTTTGGGGGGATGGACTTTGCAGGCTTTATAAACCAGTGCATTCCGTTTGTTCTTCGGATTTCTAATCCCTTCTGGCCAGAATATATGTCTTGTTTGTATGTCTGTGTCAAATAAATCTCTTTGTCTACAGCTTGAATCTCGGCCCGGCACTCTGTTACTTTTTTCCTTCTAGATGCTGAATTGTTGAACTTCTCCTTTAAAGCGAATACAGGCGAAGACCCTCCGACACCCGGGATGCAAAATATACGATCACTCTTGGAGAGGACAGCCGCCCGCGTTTCGCGTCCCACCCCCCTCCCCGACATATCTCCCATGAGCGTTGGCCCGGAGGGGGGGTGCAGACGGCCTCCGCCGGGACGTAAATCTCGGTCCGGCCGTCTGCCTCTAGCCCGGGACGACGATACAACAGAATGATACTGAATGACATGCAATGAGCTTAACATGCTGAAGTTGGAATGGTTTGAATTCATCCAGAAATCTAGAGGCAGTTGAAGGATGGCAAATAGCACAAAAGTAAAAATAAATCAGCAAGAAACAAGAAAACAATGAAGAAATCAAGTAAGAAATGGAGGAAGTAGCAAGTAATCGGGTAAGCAATGGAGTAAAGTGAGAAGAATTAAGTAAGCAATGAAGTAAGGAGGGTAGAATCGAGTCGCATTGGTGTAAGGAGATTTAAGCAATAGAGTAATAGTCACTCTGTTGAAATCAGGTCACATTTGCATTAGTATACTAAGTTAGCATTAGCATGCTAAGCTAACATTAGCAATAGCATGCTAATATAGTATTAGCGTTCTAATCTAGCATGAGCATTGGCTTGCTAAGCTAGCATTAGCATGCTAAGCTAACATTAGCATTAACATGCTAACTTAGCATTAGCAGTAGCGTGCTAAGCTAACATTAGCATGCTAAGCTAACATTAGCATTAGTATGCTAACTTATCATGGCCGCCGTGCATGGTAAGTTGGAAAATGGCTGCCCTGCGTGGTAAGTTAGGTGGTAAGATGGAAGAGCTAATGGCATGAATTGGTGGAATATATTGAAGTTGGAATGAAGTGAATCGGATGAAAAATGTGGAAGTAAATATGAAATGTTGAATCGCCCATGTAGAATGTGGGAAATATTCAGGTACAAAATCGGGAATTGTGGGTAAGGTGTGAATTTTGGAACTGAAAAGCTGGAAGAGCTCATGGTGTGAAGTGCTGGAATATACTGAAGTTGGAATGAAGTCAATCAGATGAATAATGTGGAAGTAAATGGAAAATGTTTTATGTGGGAAATAATCGGGTACAAAATCGGGAATTGTGGGCAAGGTGTGAATTTTGGAACTGAAAAGCTGGAAGGCCTCATGGCGTGAAGTGCTGGAATATACTGAAGTTGGAATGAAGTCAATCGGATGAATAATGTGGAAGTAAATGGAAAATGTAGAATGTGGGAAATAATCGGGTGCGAAATTGAGAATTGTGGGTAACACGTGAATTTTGTAACTGAAAAGCTGGAAGAGATCATGGCATGAAATGGTGGAATATATTGAAGTAGGAATGAAGTGAATCGGATAAATAATGTTGAAGTCAATGGAAAATGTAGAATGTGGGAAATAATCAGGTGCGAAATCGAGAATTGTGGGTAACACGTGAATTTTGGAACTGAACAGCTGGAAGAGTTCATGGTGTGAAATGGAATATATTGAAGCTGGAATGAAGTCAATCGGATCAATAATGTGGAAGTAAATGGAAAATGTAGAATGTGGGAAATAATCGGGTGCTAAATCGAGAATTGTGGGTAAGGTGTGAATTTTGGAATTGAAATGCTGGAATAGCTCATGGCATGAATTGGTGGAGTATATTGAAGCTGGAATGATGTGAATCGGATGAATGATGTGGAAGTAAATGGAAAATGTACAATGTGGGAAATAATCGGGTACGAAATCGGGAATTGTCGCCCCCCCTGCCCTGCAGCCGCCCTTTCGCCTTCTTGTCGTCTCCTCCCCGCTTCGCCCTCCCCCCTTCCCTGTCTGCCCCCCGCCCCCTCCCTCTCCCTGGGCCTGGGGCTCCCTCCCCGGCCCGGGCGTCGGGCTCCGGGGGCCGGGCGGTGATTTGAGGACTGCCCCGCTCCGGTAGAACTCCTCGCGCCCCGGGCGGGCTCCGGTGGCCGGTGGGCTCTCCAGTAGCCCTGCTGCGCTGGCCCTGTCCGCCTATCGTGGTGCCAGATGGGTGGGGTGGGGGGTGCGTGGTGCTGGGGGGCGGGCGTGCCACCTCCACCCGCCGGGTTGGGTGAGGCCCCGCTGGTCGCTCCTCTTACTCACTTCACTAGTTTTGCACTATACACTTTGTAAATATACACATAGGGCACACAACACATTTCTTGGTGGGGTGGGGAAGGGTGGAAACACCGTCTTCACCCTTCAACTCCCCTCCAATTTTAATGCACTTCATGTCCAAGAGGAGGGGTGAGTTGGGGCGGGGAGCCATCAGGGGGCATAGACTGCAGTGCCTGGCAGAGCTGTGGTCCCCCCATCTGTGTCCCTGCCCCACCACTTTGTCCCTCCATTTCCTTTTTTAATGCACCACACATATACATATTCATTTTTTTTTTGGGATGCGGGTGTATCGGAGTAGGGGAATTTTTTTCCCTGTGCTCCGACTCACCTGCTCCCAATTTTAATGCACCACACGCACACACTTGTATATACACTGGGTGGGGCCACATTCACGGTGTAAGGGTAGAGCTCGCCAGTCGGAGAGCTGGCGGACTCAGTAACAGGGTTAGGTGTCACTCGTACGCTGGTGTGACGACCGAGGCCTCTTCCCACCGGGCTCGGTGTTCTGGTGTTCCGCCCCTCCCCCGGTGCTTCCTCCTCTGCTTCCCCCCTCCCGCCGCTGTGTTCCTTTCACACAGCTGGAGGTGGTGTGGGCACGTCTTCCCTCTCTGCGCTGCTGCCCGGTGCCGGTTTCCGGGGGTGGGGGGGGGGCTCGCGGGGGGCGGGGTTCGTGGGGGGGTTGGCGGTGGTTGGGGGGGGGTGGGGGCTTGTTTGGGGGGGTGGAGTTATGGGGGGGTGGGGGTTTGGGTGTTGGGGGTCGGGGTGTGTTCGGGGGTTTGGGGGCCGGGGGTGGCGGGGCCTGGGTCGTGGCGGGTTTGGGTGGGGTGCAGGGGGTCGTGGGGGGGGGGGGGCTGGGGACCGGTGGGGCGCTGTGGGGACCCGCCGGGCCTCATTCGGCGGCCTTGGGCTCGGGGGTGTGGGCCGGGGCTGGGGTGGGGGTGTTCCGGGCGTCTGGGTCGGCTCGCCGACCGGTGTCCGCTCGGGTGGTGTGAGGGTGGCCTTGGTGCTGCCGCGGCCTGGGGATTCGGGGGGGCGGTGTGGCATGTCGAGGACCTTGAGTGATGACCACGCTTTTTACATTGGGGAATACTTCTGACTAGTGGACCAACCAATGGCTCTTTTAGATCGACACACATTTGTCGAGGAGCCACAAACAGAGGAGCTAGAGCAGCCATCAGGGACCAGTGAGCCGGTGCACATCAAATCGATGATCCATCAGACACCAAGGAGGCGATAGACCCCACCCCCACTAACCCACAACACACACACCACAATTTTGCACACTGTACTACGTGGGCAGTAAACCCATGGACCTGTGGCTGGCCGAACACAAACAGCGGGCACATGAACGCCCCTTCGCACACTAGGCGGAAAGTGCCCTCCCAGCTGCGGAAAAGTGCACTTCAATCATTCCTTAAGTTTTGGTTTTTTAATATATACATTATACAAGCAATAATTATTTTTTCAGATTTTTTTTCTGAAAGATTGTGTTTTTGATAACCGGTAAAAACGGTAAACAGGCAGTTTTTATACAGCGCTTTAGCTACACTATATGGTGCCCAAAGCGCTTAACAATGCCTCACATTCACCTATCAGTAGTCAGCTGCTGCCCAGTCCACTGGGAGCAAATCAGCGTTCAGCTTCTTGCTCGAGTACTCTTAGACATGGTCACCAGGGTGTGAGGATCAAACACACAACCTGACAGATGGGAGATGACCACTCTACCACTGAGTCATGGTGTACTTGTTTTTCAGTAAATACATGAGTTTTTTTTTTTTTAAATATATAAAACCAATTTCTCAACTATGTTTTCTTTTTACTGCTCTTAGATAAGGATTGTGTTTTTGATTGCTTGTTTTTCAATAAATAAATGTGAACAATTTACTTGATATGAGTTCAATCATTCTTTCAGATGTCCTTGCCAGGAGTTTACTATTTTTTTGTAGGTTTTGATTAATTTTCATTTCTTTGAAAATGCTTCATTTTATTTCAGGTTTTAGTCATGATAGTATTTTGTGTCTATGTGTGCGTATATGTCTGTGCGTGCGTCCACCTTTTACACCAAAATCCCCAGAAACTTGTGCTTGACAGTGATTATGCATGCACACGCACTCACACGTCTTTCCAAATGAATTCCCACTATCTCCAGAGAGCGCTTTTGTAACTCCCTCATCTGTGTCCTGCTTACATCCTCTCCTTGTCAAGTCCGCACGCAAACCTGCACAATAACAGGACATTGGAGGGTCAGATATATAAGAAACATGAGGCAGCGATTGTCGCCTGAGAGTGCAACATTTTGTGAAAACAAAAATACAAATGACAGGTGGTCACAATGGGTCAGAATATCTCCTATGCCTCGCAGCTATACAGGTGATTTGATTGTGATTAAATGTACCACCATGTTTATTTTGTTAGATTCCATAAAGTGTAAAAATGTTGAATACACTGCACAATGTACAGCATAACAATAAAATAGACCTGAAAGTTCAGCTCCTGGTTATCCAACTGAGACAGCATACGTTCCCCAGTATCTCAAATTTCTTTCACCAGCCTAAATCAAGCAAAAGCATCTTTTAATAATATTCGATAGACACTTCATTGGTCCAAAAGGAAATTCTGGAGTAGCTTGTGCCTTGTTTTTAATTCTCACTCATGTATACCTGTTTCTACAACCCCTAGCAAAAAGTATGGAATCACCAGTCTTGGACGAGCACTCACTCAGACGTTTTATTGTGTAGATCAAACTCGGATAAAAAGCATAAAACAGTCATAAGGTCATTCTAAAGTGCAACATCTTGGCTTTCAGAAACACTAAAATAAATGAAGAAAAAACATTGTGGTGGTCAGTAAATGTTATTTTTATAGAGCAAGTGCAGTAGAATAAATATGGAATCACTCCATTCTGATGAAACAAATATGGAATCATGAAAAACAGACAAAGAAAAAAAACAATCAAAACACGACTAGTGTTTAGTTGCACCACCTCTGGCTTTCATGACATATTGCAGTCTCTGAGGCATGGACTTAATAAGTGACAAACAGCATTCTTCATCAATCTGGTGCCAACTCTCTTTGATTGCAGTTGCCAGATCATCTTTGCAGGTCGGAGCCTTGCTGTGGACCAATTTTTTCAATTTCCACCACAGGTTTTCAATTGGGTTGAGATCTGGGCTATTCGCAGGCCATGACATTGACTGGATGCGTCTTTCTCCAAGGAATGCTTTAACAGTTTTTGCTCTGTGGCATCTTGGAAAATGATTTCATCATCCCCAAACATTTTTTCAATTGAAGGGATAAGAAAGCTGCCCAAAATGTCATTTTAATTGTTAATCGGGGTGAAAGATTGACAAACACAAGTGATAAATGAATCCGCATGTAAGTCTGTGTCTTTTCATCTTATATTGCCAGAGTAGTAAGATAGGAGAAGGTAAAAATATTTGGGGGAAATGAGGTGACGTGAGGTATGGTGAGTTCGAGAGTGTATTTCACAAAGCAGGTTCAACAAACTGTGAGATTAAACCTGAACGAGTTCACATACCCTCAAATAGGAAACTCTGCGTTTTCAGTTCCAATACAGCTGATTCCAGTGAGTTATATCAACGCTGACTAGTTGCACCTGGACTTACTACCAGACTTAAAAGACTGCCTCAATGGAGCCCCGATTCATGGAGTCACCATGGCAACGGGGAAGCCGAGCGCGGCGCCACCCTCTCCTTCCGTGTTGCTTTTTTTTTGCCCCTCTCACCTGAAAATTTTAACGCGATCATATGTTGAATTTGAACATGTCTAAGTCTAAATGCCAGGACCGATTGTTTTGTGCCAGTCCAGCCCTGCTGAAAGGAGGCAGGTACAGGGAAAAACTCGAGGTTCATTGTGAAAAACCTGCTACCGACCAGGTTAGGTTGATGGACAATGTTACTATGGTAACTGACCGAGAGCTTAAAGGACCTCTTTTTATGAAACAGGCTAGAGTTACCTTTGTTTTCCTCTGGTTTCAATTACCTCCCTTTCTGAAACGGAAAATGCAGAGTTTCCCACATTTCACGGTTTCTTGACCCAGGTTTCTCACTAAACCTGCTTTGTGAAATACACCCCGAGATGTCTACTAAAGATGACATCACCTCATTGTTTCACGGAATCAATAAACCGTCTGCCCGGCTGCCACAAATGTCAACTTAATGCAGCATGTTTCCAAAAAATCAGAATTGGGCTGCAGTGTGAACATAGCATACATATTTTTGATATTTTGTTTGTTTGTTACTTTATTGAACATGTAAACATAAACAAGTAGCAGAAAAACATTTAAAAGAAAATGAAAAGAAAGAAGAAACTTATACAATCATTCGTGACCGTTTACATGTTCAAAGTGAGTAGGAAGAAGTTCAAAACCTATAGTCCTACTCCTAATTATTTGTATCTTTTCACTTGTTTCATTATTGATACAATAGGTCAATAAAAGAAAAATGTGTAATCCTGCTCGTATATACAACTGCACTTTGACATATGTATATTTGCCAATAGCAATAGATTTTCTTACACACTTTCATCCATCCATCCATTGCTGCTGCACATGTTACTGCCGAGTCACAAGCACTGTTTGGAAAGAAAAGCTAAGATATATTATTAAACCTTTGAAAACTCTTTCTGTGTACCGTATTTCTTTGTAATTATCTCATGTTTCAATGTGGGCACATGCGGCTTACAGTCAGGTGCAGCTTATGTAGGTACAAAATGTTTTCGTACATGCAATTAATGACTACAAGTACTCTGCCTTACCTGGAACACTAAAGCCCAATTCACACTGACTGCGGAACGGCTGCGGTGCGTTTTCCGTACGGCGGCCGTACGGACACCGCAAGGACTGCATTTCACACCGCGTGGGTTGCGTGTCCGGAAATCTACTCCTGACAGACCACGAGATCACGTGGGGTTCACGCTGGCAAGTTGAGTTCACCCAATAACAACCGTGTATATAGAGTCTTATTTGTAAACAATAGCCACGCTTGCCTGTTGTCACATCGATATGCTTTTTGGACATTATTTCTGGGACTTCTACCATGGCTGTTCTCCACGTTTTGTGTTTAAATAGTGTCATTTTGTCATGTTTAATTTATTCTGAGCTCATGTTTTGTCTTAAATGCTATGCAGCAACCTAGCTTCCCTCCCCAAAAAACAAGTTCGCAAACGGTTTTATTTTGAAATATACCGGATTTACCTTAATGCTCGATTTCCTGTCCGGCTCGTGTAATTTCTTCAGCTTCACGAAAATCCGCATGCGGCGTCCGGAGGAAATAGAACACTTGCGGAAACCTTCCGCATCGCCGCAGTCGTTCCGCACCGCACCGAAGCTGGTGTGAATTGACACGTAGACTTGAATGCGTTCTATCCTTGTGGCGTCCGTATGGCCGCCGTCCGGAAAACGCACTGCAGCCGTTTCGCAGTCAGTGTGAATTGGGCTTAAGGTTGGAGGTGTAAACAAAGCCGGGAGGAGTTGATTCATTCAGTGGAAGTTAAGCTTGCGTTCAAGCACACCAAAATTGGCAGCTTTGAATTTTGCTTGCTTAACCCATATTTCACAAATAACAATATTAGACAGAATACAGTGCTTGGAATAATGAGGTTGCATAGAACATATTATTGTAAAGAAAATGTTTGGCAATTTATTGTTTTAAGGTACAGCAAATAAATTCATTCACTGTTTTCCAGGTCCCGACATAAAAAAAGTTTTTTTTCTTTCAGCCTTTATTATTCCATCAGCAAAGAGAGCAAATGTGGACTGACCAGTAGTAGGTTCCGTGAAAAAGAACAAAATATACAAAATTTTGACATAGTTGGTTGTAGGGGTGTGAATTGCCTAGTACCTGACGATTCGATTCGTATCACGATTCACAGGTCACGATTCGATTCGATACCGATTAATCCCGATACAAATGGTCACGATTCGATACCGATTAATCCCGATACGAATTTATAAGTCGATTGTTGCGATTTTTTTCCATTCAAATTTAGAAAATACTATCAGTAAATTTGTACATGTACACTGTAAGATTTGTATGAATATATTTATCTAAAACTTGAGGCTTATAACCGTGAGCCACTGTACACAAACAGTTTGCAATCTGTTTCACATTTGAACAGCATTAAAATAAAAATATTAAGGCTTAATGTGCCGTTCATATAACATTCTTCCATGCTCAAGGTGTGAATCCTAAAAAAAAAAAAAAAAAAAAAAAAAAAAAAAAAAAAAAAAAAAAAAAAAATCGATTCTGCCGATTATTGAATCGATTCGAGAATCGCGCGATGTAGTATCGCGATATATCGCCGAATCGATTTTTTTTAACACCCCTAGTTGGTTGTTTGCCCGAAGCCGGCTGGGATAGGCTCCAGCACCCCCGTGACCCTCGTGAGGAGTAAGTGGCTAGGAAAATGGATGGATGGATGGTTTTATTGTTTGTAAGTTTGTTTAGGTCAGTGCTTCTCAAATAGTGGGGCGGGCCCCCCCAGGGGGGCGCGAGGCTCCATCAAGGGGGGCGCGTTTGACCTCAGGGAACATGCTTTTTTTAAATTTTTTATTTGTATTTATTTATTTATTTATTTATTTATTTACTGTCCTAGAATAAAGTGCAATTGCACCTCCACTACGTTAGGGGGCAGTGGCACTCTCATTATTGGCGCAGGGAGCATTCACTTGGTGGTATAGGGGTTTTTGTTTGCACTGAGCATGCACGCTTGCACACAGCAAAAAAAAATAAAAATAATAATAATAATCAGCACAAATTATTTTATTTATTTGTTTTGCAGGTTAAAGTTTTGTTTTTTTGTTTTTTTTGTTTTTTAATATTGAGCTCCTGAGTTAATGTTGGTGATCAGCTTGAATGCATTATTATTTAATGATTTTATGTAATTTTATTTTTCCGTATCATATGGTTTGACATGGTCAGTCAAAAAATGTTTATAGTTTAATTAAGGATTTAATTTTATTTTTGAATTTCAGATGCACTTTAAATCTTTTCTATTACAGTTAATAAAGCTATTCTTTGTAAGTTGGTCCATATTTCTTTCTTTTTTTATTCTCTTATACGTTAATACGGATAGTGTTATGCAGAGGTGTGCTTATAACAATTTTATAGACAAATGATACTATTTAAAGTCGCGCGGGTAGGGGGGGCGCGAGATGTTTTCTTCTTACTGGGGGGGGGGGGGGGGCATGACAGAAAATAATTGAGAAGCAGTGGTTTAGGTAGACTGCGATTAACTGGCAACCAGTTCAGAGCGTAACGCGCCTCTCGAGTATCGTCAGCTGGGGTAGGCTCCAGCACGCTCATGACTGGTGAGGATGAGTGGTGCAGAGAATGGATGTTAAGGTTTTATCCCCACAATCAAGGCCTGATTCAGATCCGGGGACGTCCGATTCCATGCATTTGTTTCCATTTACACTGCCATGACACATATCCAAATAGTTTGTTGGATTTGCTCTGGCACTGCATATCAATCTGAAAGGAAAACCCTACAGCGGCATTTACAGCCTTGCACAACTAACTGGCGTCTATTGTTCTTGGAAAACATTGGTCGAATTTCACACTTTAGCAGCACATCTCAGATCAGTGGCTCACAAAGACTGCATTAAAAAAAAGTAGCTTTATAGATATAAATTGAGATTGGACTTAATGAGACGCTAATTTAAATGTGCTCCCTGTTTATGTACTATAAATATTATGGTTAATGTGTTGAAACATTCTGTCTCTATTGTATTAGATTGGATTACATTTGTTTTATTGGATTACATCTTAAATCCGTGCATGAGGGTGAAATATTTTAATGATTCTATATTACAGCTGATCTTACAGAAGTAATGCTTATTTGCATAACTTGAATCCCCCACCCACCCAACTCACCTGCACGGGACTAACTCTAGGCTGTTGTCTAATGTGGTACTGCCACCATGTGGCTGTGAAAATATTAAATGAAAACTACAATATCATACCTAATACACTAACCTGAATGTAAATTTATGGAATGTATATGTATGTAAGTATTTGATTGATAATGTATTTTTAAATGAAAAATATGTTAATATTTTATGAGAAATGAGAATTAGTTTTGAACACAATATATATTAAAATACTGCTCTGGACAGGTAATCGCAGAGGACCTTTTGCTTCATAAATGCTTTTAATGTATCTTGTGATTTTGTTCTGCCCCAGACATGAAAAGGGAAAAGGACCACATGGGCAACTGTCATTTTGATGCTTCTTGATACACCTTATGTACCGTACTGTACATAATTGACACTAATACA
This sequence comes from Festucalex cinctus, assembly GCF_051991245.1. Classification (NCBI taxonomy): domain Eukaryota; kingdom Metazoa; phylum Chordata; class Actinopteri; order Syngnathiformes; family Syngnathidae; genus Festucalex; species Festucalex cinctus. The sequence goes on along the minus strand of NC_135419.1, from coordinate 23,841,301 downwards.
TTTTAGGCTGGCTTTTTTACCCCCCCGGCCCCCCAAAACTCTCAAAACCATAAACAAGATAGATGTTTTTAAGACAGTATATCATTGCCAAAGCCTATGTAGAAAATAAATGTGTTTAATGAATCAATTTTAACATTTTACGGTATCTTCCTTGGCTCAACTGCTGTCCTTCACCAAGTTTCATTAAAGGGATTAGATCACGGTATTTTAAGCCTTTCCTTAATCATAGGCATATAATGATTAAATCTTACCTTTGACACCATGGCAATGTAATTTTGAATGAAATATTAGGTGTTTTGCTGGTTATTTTTCGAACTCGGAAGTAAAACTCCCGGTTCAATAAAACCCCGCCTCTCTCCGTGTGGTTGCCGCTCCCCCTCTCGTTGGAGCCAGCTGCTACTGAAGCGCTGCGTTCAAGCACTCCTCTGAATGGCCACGCAAGCCATAAATTCTTCAATAAACATTTGAAACACAACGGCTCCTTGCCGCAAGACATCGTAGTGCAGGAGGAGGGGAGGAGAGAGGAAAAGATAGAGGAAATAAGAAGAAGGGAGAAAAAACCTGAGTGGGTTGCGAACCAATGACATGCTGCTAACTGGGCAAGCGCACAAACTACTACACCATTCGTTCACTTAGATTCAACACAGCAAGAGTTTTACTTGTAGTTTACACAAGTGTCAGCCACGGAACCGTTCTGGGATTTTAAAGGGACCGCAACATTAAAAATAAACTTTTTGGAGCTTTTAGCTGTGTTAAAATGCTAATTCCTCACCAAACACATGATGGAAGTGGTATTTTCCTCTATTAGTCCCTCTATGAAAAATTCTCGGTCATTCTGCTCTCCAAGCACTAGCCCCTCCCAATGTGACAAAAATTAACTGTTGTCACTTCATGCAGAATTTTAATTAATATGGCTAAAAGCTCCAAAAAGTTGATTTTTCACGTTACTGTCCCTTTAAAACTGAAAGTCCTTGAAAGAAACTAAAGAATACGATGGAGTTCAAAACATTACCATTTTGGCAGTACTACAAGATTCATTTAAAAAATGCATCTTTTGCAAGCTCCTCCTGATAATGCTGTATTTATGATACTAGTTCGTATTATGGACTTGTCTTTTTTTTGTGTAGATTTTGTAGATTATTTTAGGAACAGTTCGGATTTTTGACATGAATCTCTATTTCATCCTCACCTCCTGTGTGTGCGATCATCACTGATTTACCCCTGACAGCGTTCTGTGACACGAGTTCTGTTCCGGTGTTGGACGAGAGGACAGTAGTCCGGCAAGTTGACTTGGTTCACGGAAATAAAGCGTTTATCTTCTAAAAACAATTAGTGTTCAAAGGAGTGATACATTTGCATCACTAAACTCCTTTCTGAAAAAAGTCAGACGCCATTACAGCCAAGCACTATTTTTCTGTTCGTTCGTATCACTGCACGGCGCCTCGCACACAGCTGATAGACGCGCACTATGTACAAGTTATTTGTCTTTTTGAAGGCCGAAGCCGCGCGAATCAGCTGTCTGCAGCGCGTCGATCAGCTGTCTACAGGGCGCCGCGTAGTGATACGAACGAACAGAAAAATAGTGCGTCTGACTTTTTTCAGAAAGGAGTTTAGTGATGCAAATGTATCACTCTTTTGAACACTAATTGTTTTTAGAAGAAAAACGCTTTATTTCCGTGACCCAAGTCAAGTTGCCGGACTATTTTACTCTCGACCAACACCGGACCAGAACTCGTGTCACAGAACGCTGTCAGGGGTAAGTCAGTGCTGATCGCACACGTTGGAGGTGAGGATGAAATAGAGATTCATGACAAAAAATCCGAACTATCCCTTTAAGCCTTTCCACAGTTAATTATAGGCATAAAATTATTAAATATTACCTTTGACACCATGGCGATGTAATTTGGAATGAAATATTAGGTGTTTTGCTGGTTATTTTTGTAACGAGGAAGTAAAACGCCCGGTTCAATGAAACCCCGCCTCTCTCCGTGTGGTTGCTGCGCCCCCTCTCTTCGGAGCCGGCTGCTGCTGGAGCACTGCGTGTATGTGCGCGCATGTGAATTGTATATTTAATGTGAGTTGCGTGCCTGCATGGGTGTATGTGGGTGTGTGTTTCAACCATATCGTGACACTAGGTGTGCTCTTGTAAAATACTTAAGGCTAACCAGGTGCATTCAGCTTGTGGTGGTGTGTGACTGTCCTCCTCCTAACATGGAATAAAGCCAGCAGCTCACTTAACCAAGCAAAGGCAATTGCAAGAGGCTGCGAGCTCTTAGCTCTGCAGGCAGCCTGTTGTGACCAAAAAGGTCATCAGAATGAATCCCAGAAGCAATAAAAAAAAGTTGGAAACATAAAGAGGCAGCTGCTGATTCCACTCACATCCATAAATAGCATTGACGTGGCATCACTTTGACCAAGACTATTGTTCTAGACTAAAATTGGATGAAGCAAAGCAGGTCTGACTGTGCAATGTGCTGAGACGGCAAAGTGACCTGGCGCTTGGAGCTTAGATCATTTGATTAGCAGTTTTAAACCACATTGTTGTTTTCCTCGTTGAACGAATGAACATTCAGCACTGGAGTAGTTTAATGTGAGGAGTCGGACCATATTTAGTTTTATCCTGACAAATGTGAACTACACTGAAGTAAACAGTCGGCTCTAAAGCAGTGGTGTCCAAACTCGGTCCTGAAGGCAAGGCAAGTTGATCACATTTCATACACAAGGCAACTCAATGTGCTTTACACAAGGAAAGACAACACATAAGCATCAACAAACTCAGTAGTTAACAATATTCAGAGGAAGAAGAGAAAATAAAAGTAGCTTACAAAATTTAAAAGAACATACATCAACAATGTTAAAATTATATACAGCAAACTTTAAATTTAGCGTAGTAATAATAATACAAAGGAAATAATAAAACGTGATTAATTAAAGTTGTTTAAAAATCCTGAATCAAAGGTATGAGGGGAAAAAAAGCACAGTTTTCAACCGGCATTTAAAAGCATTTACACTCGGGGCTGACTTCACTTCTGTTGGCAGCCTATTCCATCCGTGTGCAGCATAACAGCTAAATGCAGCTTCACCATGTTTGCTTCGAAGTCTGGGTTCCACTAGTTGGCCCAAGTCTGTAGATCTCAAAGCCCTGCTGGGTTTGTACTCAATCAGCATTTCTTGGATATATTCAGGATCCAATGTAATGTAATGATTATTAGCCGGCTAAACATTGCCATACACACGCAAATCCCGGATGTCGGGTCTCGAAGAGCATATGTCACATGCATTTCCATTCAATTATTCCTGTGACACTAGTACACATGACAATATGCTATATGACAATATGATTCCTTCTCACTCAATTCCAAAAGTCTGATTCAGAATTTGTTTTTAACGGCTAATTTGCATTCTCAATTCGAGTCGCCGCTGATTCCTGCACAGCCCTTATATATACGTATATTTGTTTTGCATTTTTTTCGTTTTGTTTTTTTCCGGGATGGAGTACAATATTTTGGGGGGTTTAATATTTTTACCCAATGCATTTATAATGGATGCCAAATGACGATTGTCACGATTCGCAGGCCGGCCCAGTCCCTGCCCCTTCTCCACCGTCCCCATATTTGGAAGTGCTTGCATAGAACCCAACCAGGAAGTAAAAGAAAGGCTTTTCCTGCTGGTTGGTCCATTGCTGCGTGCACTCTGAAAACATTCCGCCAACCCCTCTCCTTTTGGATGTGCCTTCTGAAGTCAGTAAGACGCCGCTCCATAGTTTATTAATTAGTGTTGTCATTTTTTTTGCCGTGCCACGACACAGTGTTCCCTCCTCACATCCTCGCAAAACAAGCACAATGTATGGGTTTCAATGCAGGTTGCTTGAGTGCAGTGTAAAATAAAAAAAGCCTTGAACAAACTGAAGAGCATCATGTTGCAAACTGATGATTGACAGTCAGCATGTAACGGCACAGAACCAAGGCTGGTTGGTGCATGCAGGTAATAAATTAGTGATTTTGAGTAATTTCACCTCATTAAACTGTGAATTATTCCGACTTCAGTATGACATATAAAGGCAGTGTATTATGAGATTTGTATACGGTAAGCACATAGGTTAATTTCCTGAATGTGTGCAGGCTCATGCGTAAGTCCGCTTAAAATGCTTATGCGTAAGTTTGTTTATACATTTTAAAGATTTCCTGAAATGAGCTTTGCAGCAATGACACCAACCATCCTCTGGACACAATAATACTGTATCAAAAGAAATGTTCACAAAATTGTACCTTGTTGGAGAGTTTGCCGTCTCCATGAGGAAGGTCTACTGTTTGCCTAGCATCAAACAAGCGGATTTTGGTGGGCGTGGCCAAGGCTCGCCAGACTTCCGTGTGTTTTGGACGACAAAATGAGTTGGGCGTGGCCAAGTCTAATCTTTTCCGTGTGCTCCTGTTTACAAACAGTCTTCACGTCTGCACCTGAAGTAATATTGGCTCATTAGTTTCAATAGTTGGTATCAATCCCGGGATAAGTGAAAGATGTTTTGCTAATCCACGTTTGTATTGTCCCAAATTCCTGAAGCAGTCGTCATTTAAATGTTTGCCACAAAATGTCAGGGCTGCTAATCCTCCACAATGCACATTTTCCGGGTGCAGCTACTGGGATTGACACCCCCGTACCGGTCGAACCATAAGTCCGACCTTGGCTTTCCATCGGGGTCGGTAACGGCCCTCCACGAAACCTCCGGGCCGGAGATACGGGGGATACTGCTGTTTGTTTGCTCCGGCGGGGGGGAGGTATTGAAAATTGTGAGGGTGGAGTTCGCACTGAGCTAGTGACGTGTAAAACCGAAAAAGGTGGGGTTAGTGACGTGTAAAACCGACCTGCTGAAACAACCCATTTGAGAGTGCTGTTTGAGCTAATGTGATACAAACGCCCATAGGAAAGGGAAACATGGGTCGTTTATTTCACAACTTTGGGTACTTAGTCAGGCTATGGTAAGGCATACTTATGATCAAAAACCTAAAAAAAAAAGTGAACATTTCATATGAGGGCACCTTTAAAGCATAAAACATGCGTATGACATACACTAATGAATGAATTCATTGTCATGTTGTTTTTAGAAAATATTTAGTTCCTGATAAAAAAAAAAACCCTGCATTTTTATGGTATGAAATACACAGCAAATCGGTCAGTGTTAAATTTCCAGTGTTCACACATTATGCAGTAAGCAGTGTTATTTTAACACTGTCAGAGTACATTTTCTTGAGTGCTGGGGAGATTGTTGGGTGTAACTTGAATAGTACTACCTTGAGTGTTAAATTGACCACACCCTCATTTCCGGTCAAAGACACACTTTCCCATTTTCCAGTGCACTGTCAACATTTCAATAGCAATACATCCAGTTGTTGTTGGGGCGGCATGGGTACTCTCAAAACTGCGAGCGTGGATGAGATCCCAGGCCAGTGTTAAAGTATCCTTTAAATCCCCAGTTGCTCCTGATGCTCTGTCATCAGTAGTCAAAACGTAAAGAGCTTTGAGGGCCTTGTAACGAAGAGAAATGCTATATAAATAAATTAAGTACCATTTCAGAGTAAAGTGTAGTTTAAAAAAAGATGTGTATACGTTTACAGAGAGAAGCTTTTTTTTATGTTCACATAGGTGAAAATGTTATTTGCGCACAGGTAAATGTACTGTTGTTGTTACACCTCGTCACAATAAAGGTGTCTTGACAGCACTGATGCCCCCCAATCCCCCCCGTTTAAGTTATCCATCCCTGATCTAGGGTCTTCTCCAGGTACTCCGGTCTCCTCCCACATTCCAAAGACATGCATGGCAGGTAAATTGGGCGCTCCGAATTGTCCCTAGGTGTGGATGGCTATTCGTCTCTGTATGCCCTGCGATTGGCTGGCAACCAGTCCAGGGTGTCCCCCGCCTACTGCCCAAAGCCAGCTGGGATAGGCCCCAGCACCCACCACGACCCTTGTGAGGAATAAGCGGTCAACAAAATGGATGGATGGATTTCAATGTTGATTGATTGCTGGAATGGTTATATCTGGCCTTCGTATTCCCAAATTGTATGTTTAGTGGGTTACAAATTGTCTGTGGGGCCAGCATTATTAGATGGTCATCATAATTAAGTTGGTTCCCATAAACCTCAGCTCAAGCGGTGAAAAACTTTGCGGCCGGTAGTGAAGGTACCATTCAGGTGCAATTATTGTCAATGCACAGTACTGCCGCAGTAGGATAGTGTGGCGCACCGTTGTGATCCCGCAGGCAAAGCAATCCAACAGAGATACTTGTCAGGAAACAAAGGTCAAACCCAGTAGAGGAGGAATGTGTGAGAGAAAAGGACCTAACACAGACAATCACACCATAGCAATAATGAAGAATTAGTGTTGTGGGAAAATGTACATGTACAGTACCTCCGTGAGTGAGTGAGTGAGTGAGTGAGTGAGTGAGTGAGTGAGTGAGTGAGTGAGTCGACTTGTCAGTCGGTCAATAACTGATTGAGAGAATTAGTCATTCAGTACACTGCACATGTAACAGGTTATATTCATAGTACTTTGCATAAAAATCTCGTAGGTAATGCAGCAATTAAAAAAAAAAAAACAGTATCCAAGTACATTAGCATGACTGTAAGAAATTCCTTTTGGTACACTGAAAGTACAACTAGCCGTATCCCACTGTGAGGCGAACATTGCCGAATGTAGCAAATGTTTAATTTCCAACTATGAGGTTGTCGTCTCTGTTACTGACAAATACTGACAAATTGCGACATTTCTGCGATGTTTTAGCTACCTTTGAAATGATGTGCGAATGTTTTGGAAGTTGTTGCGCAAGAAACCCCGTGGAATCTTCTGGAGAAACGGTGAATCTGGAGCAGTATGGAGTAAGATAACTGTCAAAAAGACATATGGGTAAATTACGCATGCTTGAAAGGCAGTGTCGCCCTTATTTCCGAATCTGTATTCAATCTTAGTTCACGTTCTGGTAACGCCTTTTAATACATTTGACATTTTCGTTATAACAGGGGTGGGCCTCGAAGGCCGGAGTCCTGCTGTTTTTGGAGGTTTCCCTCTTCCAACACAAGTTGATTCCAATCAAAAGGATCATTATCAGGCATATGCAGAGCTTGCTGATGAGCTGGTCATATATCAGCTGGGTTGGAGAAGGGAAACACGCAAAACCTTCAGGACTCCAGCCCTCAAGGACTGAGTTTGCCCACCCCTGCGTTATATGATCTACAACCTTACTACCGCTTTATCTCGTGGTTAGTTATCATCCCCCACAACTTACTCTGGCCTTCTCAATGAATTTTCTAAACTTGTGGCTGCCTTGGTAACTTAAGCAGGCAATAAATGTAGCGACCCATAAAAATGGTAATACTTTAGATCTGGTACTAACCCGGCCGGGGTTTACTAACTGTTGCCGTATATTATGGCTATGTCTGACCATTGATTTATTAAATTTGTTGTTGTTGGAGTTGTTAACCTTGTCACCTCCACGAATGTCTGCCTGGCCTCATAGTCATTCAACAGTCTGCTAAAACAGTACAATGCTCCAAGGAAGTTGCAAACGTCTCTGACCCAAGTCTGCAGACCTCAGAGCCCTGCTGTGTTTGTATTCAATTAGCAAGATACAAAGATTTGATTTGAAATAATCAATCAATCAATCAATCAATCAATCAATCAATCAATCAATCAATCAATCTTTATTTGTATATCACTTTTCCTACAAAAAAAAAAAAACGCAACACAAAGTGCTTTACAGTTTACATAGTTTAAAGGGATTACTCCATGGTATTTTAAGCCGTTCCAAAAGTTTTGTGATTGCTGTGATTGCTGCATAATCTGTGTATCATTCGTTCAGTCATTTTTCCAAACAAAACGGGAAGTACAAAAACAAGGCCAGAAGACATGACCCCCGACCGTCAAATTCGAGCCATTCGAGTAAGCAGTAAACTAAAACAACCAAAAATGTCGCTTCCAGGTCACACAAGTTGCATCAAGTGAAAATATCCTAACTGGATGAAACGTCCCAAATCGCCCGTTGTCCGTTTCCCCCATTTTCCATTTGTGCACAAAAATGATACAAGGATTGCCGCACCCCCGGCTAGTCGACTACAGTCTGCTGTTGTAGCTCTGCGTTTGAGCACTCCTCTGAGTACGCCATGCAACTTGAAGCAAGTAAATTTTTCAATACACATTTGAAACAAAACGGCTCTTTGCCGCAAGAAAGTGTGGAGGGGGATGGGGAGGAGAGAGAAGAGGAGAGAGGAAAGGAGGAGGAAGAGGAAAAAAAATAAACCTAGGCTGGTTTCATTCAAACCAGTGACTTGCTGCTTACAGAGCAAGCACACTAACCACTATGCAATTCGTTCAGTTAGGTTCAACAGTGCAAATGTTTTACTTGTAGTTTCCACAAGTGTCAGCCAGAACGGATTTTAAGACAGCCAATTGTCATTGCAACCCTGGCATTGCAAATGTGAAGGATAATTGATTGCTTTGAATTCATTTGGACAGAATGTTTACTGATAAAGGCTACTTTGGTCACTTTCCCTTAGAGGTCTTAGAAAACGTGGGCGTGCGTTTTGTCCGCAAAGGCGGTGCGGGGGTGGGTCCGCACTTTATGATGTCATAAAGTGAGCACTTGCTCGTTTCCTCAGGGTCGGAGGGGCTGGTGCTTGGACAGCAGAATGACCTAAAATTACAAACTCAATAGACCCTTCCAGTGTGACGACACGTTGAAGTGCACCCCCTAGCGGTGGGGGTCAGGGCGTCAATGCGAGTGAATCGGAAAACAATCAGTGTGAGCTAGAAAATAGGTCAAACAGTTGATAATCAGCTACCAATGCTATGGTGAACTTGTGTGCGGCTGACGGATGCTCTAATATCTCAAACGGAGATGAGATCATTCTTCTGGCTGCTATTCTAAACCAGACTGAAGACAGTGAGGAGTGAAAGACAAGCACGATGGCTAGTGCGACTGCGAGCAAAACTACGACGCAACTGCTTTGCATCCACACAAAGTACGAGGATATGCTCAGATAATTTTATATCAGGTAGTTTTTCTCTTTTTCATATACAGCTGGTCATAGCATTAACCTCTGATTGTAAAATTGAGGCAGACGTGATGAATAAGCCATATAATCTTTAGTGAAACAATCATACTTTTTTTTGCACAAGTAAGTTATTTTGAACAAAAAGTTAACGATTTAACACGATTATCACAATTAACACTTTAACATGGGCTTGATTTCTGCTGAGGAATGTTTAATAAACGACGTGCGATCTGTATGCTAGCAGCTAGAAGCTAAGATAGCTCAAAGACTTCGATATACAGCAAGACGACACAAACGTACACAAACAATTTAATGAATGACAATTTGCACCATGAAAGTAGCGATCCACATACTTTTTCAACCCAAAACAAAATACCTAGGGCTTCCACTTTCACTTGGCCCCCCAACAAACTCCATTCTTTTGGAGCTAGCGGCTCCAAACGACTGGTTTCAATGATTCGCAGTAATGTAGTGTCCTACTCGGGAGGTTTTTTGCGACACTTGACATATTTCCCACCATTGAACGAAAACGATCGCCGAAAATCAAGCTCTCTACATTAATTTGTTATGGGATGTTTGCCCCCTGGGAGGCGCTGCAGGAGCTAAGCAGTGATGTCAGCTGGAAGTGTCTATTAGCTTCTTAATGCAATGCATTTTGAACTTCCCCCGGTTTTCCCAATCCGCGTATTTCCCCCCCCCATGCTTTTTCTTTGACGTAACGTCAAACAATTACGTATAATGGTAGAATCGGCATGAGGGTTTCTAACAGCACGATTTGTCCTGATTGAACTACATAGGTTTGAACCAGTGATCCATTAGTCCAAGATGAGTTGTCAGAGGTGATGGTTAGAGGTGACAAAGGATTCTTTCAGGGCCATCTCAGTATAAAAGCTATGCTTGTATTCTTGACAAAGCATATTGCTTGAGTCTGTAATAAAGATTACTGTGCCTGACTGTTTATTGTTGTTATTCTGTCTTCATCCTATCACTGTTTAACAGCACATTGACCACAACGGAGCCGATAGCGGTGATGGCTGTCAAGATGCTCACCTTGTGACAAAGGAGATGGAATCCTTACAGAAGCTATGTTGTCACACTAAACACTCAAAGATAAGCTTGAGTCTTTCAGCTTTAAACAATTCAGTTTAACAAAAGGATGGAAATGACACTATGAATTTATTTAGATTATTCTGAAATCCAAGGATTTTATCCTGTTTTAAAGAATTCATTGGTTCATACTGAACCACCACTGTTCAACTTAAGATAATAGAGGTGGTACAAAAGGTGATAGATACTTGAGAGAAAGATTTTTTTTTTCTTTTACCTCTATTTGAAAAAGAGCACTTGTCCATCTTTGTAGTTGAAGAACAAAGAGTATGGAGGACCAAAAGTGACAAAATTAAATGAATACACATTAAACAAATGTGTCATGAATTGTTTCATTGATTCATTAAATATGGCATTAAATCAATGAATGTGTTACTAAACGTGTCATTACTTAAATTACCTATGATTATGTGAAAAAAAATAATCTCTATTTAATGTAATTATTTCATGCATTTTATGAATTTGTACCGTAACTGCCGGACTATAAGCCGTAACTTTTTTCTCACGCTTTCAACCCTGCGGCTTATACAATGATGCGGTTAATATATGAATTTTTCATCCTGAACCGTAACAAGCATTTGTAGTCATAAAATGAATTAAATTCACACTGGAAGCAAGAGAATATTTGCTCTTTTTCTCTTTCTGTGTGGGAGGATTTCCCATCGACAAATTGATTTATTTTCACATTAATATCTTTGGGGATCTATTTTGTACTGTGAATGAGGCCATGGGCGGAAGGATACATGAAAAGGGGGAACTTCTGCCATTAAGCTAAAGCGTGCATGTTCAGTGAGCATGTGTCCAATTTTTGTTTTTTGCTTGTTTTAGAGCTTAACGAGCCACTTAAAGTTAATTGTTTGATTGACACTAATATACGAAGAAGACGAGATCAGCTAGCATGGGGAGGGAGAGAGAGAAGAGGGGGCGGTGACGTTCAATGAGGAGCGAACGAGTAGCGCACGTCAACAAAACTGACTGACAATCAGACGGGGCCTCAGCCTGGTGTGTTTGATTGAGTTGCCCAGTTTGTTTTGGATACAGAAGACAGGACTTTGAGGGATTTGTGATTGATCAAAAGCGACGTGAGTACATTGTTATTGCTCTCTGCCTTATTAAAAACTAGCGCTAGCATGTGCTAGCGTATGTTTTAGCATACTGCTAATGGCATCCTACCATGTGCAGCGTCGCTGGGAGCTTGGAGGCGCTCCCAGTATGTTTTGTGGCGATTGAAAGGGTGTTTAAAATGCAAGTTATGTGATAATTATTCTGCCAGTTAGTGGTCTAGTTGTTGTGTTGGCTTTTGATAGTGCTTTCTAGTTTTTGCTACATGGTGATTTAATTTTGCCATGACACCGTGATTGTACATGACATGGGGAATAATGACTTGCCTGCATTCTGCAAGTTGAAAGTGGGTAAACGAAAGCTTCTGCTTACAATAATGAAAGTGGTCACTGGTCCTCACTTACATAGTACCATCTTTCTTTGTAAATATCTTAATTTTCAATGTGGGCACATGCGGCTTACAGTCAGGTGCGGCTTATGTATGGACAAAATGCTTTTTCCTTTAAAAATGTAGTGGGTGTGGCTTATAATCAGGCATGCCTTCTATGGTAAGTTGTACCCATTGTATGAATTACACCCTTTGAAGCAACCATTTGTAAAAAAAAAATAGGGCTGTCAAAGTTAAAGCATTAATAGATTAATTAATCACAGAAAAAAGTTAAATTAATCACATATTAACGCAGATTAATCACACTGTTTTTTTGGACCACGCTTGAGCCTTGAACGTAACCGCGGATGGTTACATTGACGGCTGCAAAGGTCAGTGATTCGGTCAATGCACGGCATTTCCTATACCTGTTGTTCCAAAATGAGCGGGTGACTCCAGTTGGTGTGCTCTGTGGTAAATTTCGCTTTCAAAAACACCTCGACGGGACTTTAGATAAAACAAAAGTAATTTGCGTTTAATTAATTGCTGAATTGCACCCAATTGATATGATGCTGTTATGTTTTGAGCAATACACGCATGCATGCAATTGCGTACATGCATTTAATCAATGTTTGACATTCAGATAATAAAATGCGTTAATGTCAAAATATTACGGTATTTTGTATTTATTTTATATTACGCAAATACGCGAGTGATTTAGCTGATTAATCGTGATTAATAAAAATTTAATAGTGTGATTAATCAGATTAAAAATTTTAATCGTTTGACAGGAGGGCTGGGTATTGCCGCCAACCTCACGATACGATACGTATCACAATACAGGCGTCACGATACGATACGTATCGCGATACATATGTATCCCAATACTTGACATTCAAGGCGATACGTATCCCGATATTTCACATTCATTTAATTGCATTTAATTGCATAACAGTCATGTGTATACCTAAAAGATAAGTTTATTATGCTGGATGACAAAAAATGTTTTTGTTAGTAGCTCTTCTGGTTTACCACCAAGCGGCATGCCTGGTCTAAATGTGCACACACGGCAGAGCAAGGAGCAGTTTTCACACACACCGGGAAAACTTATTAATAGGCATGAGCCGATATGAGTAAAAATATCAAAGTATTAAAATTACAGCTCTAAAATGTGCTTATTTTGAAATATTTGGGGCATTTTTTTTCATGTAACACATTCTATTTCGTTTTTTAAACAAAATATACGAAAATTGGAATATTAAGACACATGTGCAATGTTAAGTTTATAAGTAAATAAATGTTGATATTCTTCCTCTGCTTTAATTTTTCTAAGCATGACACTGTGTCCAATCACTGGTGTGCTATTTTTGCATTAATTGAAGGCAATTAACTTCAAAGACGCTGCTGGTTTTTTTTTTTTAGGTACAATGCAAGCTGCAAAGGCAAAATTAACTGCCAATTTAAAGTTAACGAGCAATATCGATTCTGACACCTGCGTATCGATACGTGTATTGTAATGAGGCCCGCAACGATATATTGCCGTATCGATTTTTTGAGCACACCCCTATTTGACAGCACTAGTAAAAAATGATTAAAATGTGGTTTGTCATTCATATCTTCTTTGAGATTGTGCTTAGTGTACTGAATGCTTGTGTAATTCAGTTTTTTTTGTTTGTTTTAAATTGAGGAACCACCCTTTTTGCACAGGCATTTTTTTTTTTTAATTACAACTTCCCCAGCCTTAGAGAATACAATTTCACAGGGCACAGAAGAGGCTGGCTTCACAAGAAACACGTTTGGATACACAGTTTTATGCATCCGCCATGCAGGGTGATCCATCCATCCATCCATTTTCTTGACCGCTTATTCCTCACAAGGGTCACGGGGGTTGCTGGCGCCCATCTCAGCTGGCTCTGGGCCCATGCAGGGTGAATAAAATAAAAACACACATTCTAAGCATGTATTCAATGACATGATAATGGCATACACTCACAGAAATATTTAAGCCTAACATTTAAGATTTATGTAATTTTATTACATGACAAATTCCCATTCACTCTTTTTTTTTTTTTTTTTTTTTTTTTTTTTTTTTTTTTTTTTTTTTTTTTTTTTTTTTTTACAGTTTTAAAACAAACCTATCAAATGAAACTTACGTGATACATATTCATTAGCGTAATAAAGCCTATTTATTTCAAATGCATAATCCTCTGATTTATGTATTTGGTATTAATAAAGTATAATTATTCTAAGTAATAATGAGAGTATTTATATTGTTGGAATTACATAATAATCTGGTTATCTATACAAGATGGATAGCATATACTTGTTTGAATTACATTTTATTTATCTTACGTAATACACCTAATTATAAAAAAAGAAAAAAAAAAGACATTTATTTAATTATTTTCCATTCAGTACAAATGAACAATCAGACCACCATGTTGATTTAACAGATTTATGATCATTCACACTTTTCAGACACAACATTCAGACTTGGGATAGCCACTGTTAACCTTTAAATAACAGTAAAATAATTGAATTTTCAATTGTAAAAAAAAATAACTTTCATTACAAAGCATGACATTAGGCAAAAAAAAGTTAAATAAATTCCTCAGAATAATTTCTCTACGAGAGCAGGGATAGATTCTAGGGGTAGATTCACTAAAGGTTTGCGTAGCTTTTGCGCGGCGCTAACCGGTAAAAATTGAGCTACCTGGGAGCGCCGGTGTTATTTGCGTGTATGTAAATTAGGTCATTTGCATACATTTGCTGCATAATATGCCCACCCCAATGCGAATGAGACTCATTGATATACAGCGTCTAATTCACTAACGCCACCGCTAAGAGCCACACGGAGTTTGAGTGACGCAAACAACGTTTATGGAAGCCTGGTGTATTCTTGGCGCTTCCTCGATCCCGTGGGTCATAACAATAGTGGTGGCATGGAGAAGGTCGTCCCTCTCATGCTGATCACTCAGAGAGGAGAGAGGAGCAGGAGGCATTTCGCGATCATTTTTACATGACCGATGCTTACTGTATGCCCAGGTCAATCTCTGAATATATATTTTTAAGAAATTATCGCACCAATAATTTGTGTGTTATGAATGAATGACGTCGTTGTCTGCCTTTCTGCTCTCTACAGCTGAAAGGCGCTAAATGAGGAAAACGCTTCTGCACCTCCTCGATCCAATCTCACTTCCTGATAATGTCATCTTTCTCGCAACTACTGTAAACTTGCTCTCGCAAGATGAATTCTCGCAGTATTTATGAGTTCACAAACTCCGGAGATTACCTCTTGTACCGCTCTCGCTGATAACCGCCGTTGTTCGGACCAACCACAGAGCGACATTGTTGACACCGGCGCTAACAAACAAACCTAACATGGAAGAATGGAGCTACAATTAATTTTGTGGTCGCAGAATTACTCACCTTTTCCTTGTTGAATGTTAAACAGCGAGGGGTGCTTCATGCATTTCTAGCTGGTAAGATGTTCGTGCTTTTCCCCCTTCGGGAAGAACAAACACGAAATTTTCACCCATGGCCGTGATTGGTTAAAACAAACGTAGAATGTTGCATTGTCCAATCAGCTCGAATTATTGTACAGAATGTCCCGCCTTTTCCCGACGAAATTACTGTGGAGAGGCTATTTCCAGGTTACAACTACTGTGTTCATGACGCGAATCCATTGCCATGTGTGGTAAATCAGCCGCAAATTTGCTCCCAGCTGCCAGAATTTGTGGCCGTGTTTGTACCGGTATATGATTAGAGCAATATCCTTAGTGAATAGGTGGTTAACTGGAAGCAGACTGCGGGTGCAGTTGTGGAGCAATATTTCGCGCTCTTAGCAGACGCAGCTCATTCTTAGTGAATGTACCCCTATGTTTTGCCTCAAATCTCCTTGTCCATACACCCACAAGAGGCCCAAAGCAAACGATCAAGTGTGGGTAGAGCTCAAGATAGTGGTGTTTAGGTTTCAATGTCTCACTTGGGAAAATCTCAGACACTTTGACATGAAGGTAGGCGATTGTCTCTCAGGTGTGAACAGGTGCCACAACTAACTCTACAATTTCCTTCAGGTCTCGTATCATTTGCCAAGAAAGCTCACCTTCTGGTATAAGGTCTCCTATCAGAAATGGGAGAAAACATATAAGGCACCAGTTCTCATGGGTGTTACCACATCCTGTCTTCCTGCTGGAATAGGTGTGTGGTATAAGGTGAGGTCTATTCATTTTGTCACTCCACTTGAAAGGAAACTTCCGGATACATGTGTTAAGAGACGCAAGACTAAGATATTTCTTGGAGATGAGAATCCTCAAATATAGCGATAGTTCAAATGGGACAATCCCCTCAAACAAATCATGCACTATATCTGGGGGACAACCTGTGCTGACGTGAAAATGGTTAATTCACACTGGCTGCGGATCGGACGCGGTGCGTTCTCCGTACGGCGGCCGTACGGACGCCGCAAGGATAGAACACATTCAAGTCTATGCGTCAATTCACACCTGCTGCGGTGCAGTGCGGAACGACTGTGGCGATGCGTAGGGTTTCCGCAAGTGTTCTATTTCTTCCAGACGCCGTATGCGGAATTTCGTGAAGCTGAAGAAATTTCACGAGCCGGACAGGAAATCGGGCGTCTCGCATCAAGGTAAATCCGGTATATTTCAAAATAAAACCGTTTGCGAACAAATTTTTTTGGGGGGAGGGAAGCTAGCTAGCTACATAGCAGACACAAGTCGGACATTTAAGACAAAAAAAATAGCTCAGAATAAATTAAGTATGACAAAATGACGCTATTTAAACACAAAACGTACTTACCCATGGTAGAACAGCCATGGTAGAAGTCCCAGAAATAATGTCCAAAAAGCATATCGATGTGACAACAGACAGGCGTGGCTGTTGTTTACAAATGGGACTCTATATACACGGTTGTATTGGGTGAACGCAACTCTCCAGCGTGAACCCAATGTGATCTTGTGGTCTGTCGGGAACAAATTTCGACGTGACAAAAGGCATGCGTGGCTATTGTTTACAAATAGGACTCTATATACACGGTTGTTATTGGGTGAACTCTCCAGCGTGAACCCTACGTGATCTTGTGGTCTGTCGGGAGCAGATTTCCGGACACGCAACGCACGCAGTCCTTGCGGAAGCCGTACGCAAGCCGTACGGAAAATGCAACGCGTCCTTTCCGCAGTCAGTGTGAATTGGGCTTAAGACGCTCAGTTAAAAGGCAAGCTCGCTTGACTCCAAAGCAACTTCTTCCAGTGTCCTGAGCAGTCTTTAGATGTGCTTCATGTATTTCTTTCATTCTAAGAGAAAAAGCACCCAAGTAAACATCAGTTGACTGTATCTCTTCTTTCCGAGCAGTACAAAATCGACAAATATAATGCCCTGAAAAGCTCTCTATAAAACCAGCCAAAGCGTGGGCACCCAAATTGTCAGCAATAACACTGTTCCTCTGGCAAAAGTCCCAAGCTTTGAAACATAGACACCATGCTCTTCTAATGTAACAAGATCCTGTAACAGTGGCTCTAAAATCTTTCTATATCTATGCATCTTTACATCATTACTCTTGCACAAAAATGTTACATAAATAGAGGTGAGTGCTGAGTGAGAGCGTGGTCACAAGTTATTAAGAATCCAGTATATGCCACACAACTTGTGCTTCTTCCGTGATGTGCCCAAAGGATTGCACAATTCAAAGTAATCAATGTATAAGGTTAAACAAATTTTTAATTCATCACTTGACAGGAAAGAATTTTCTTTGAAATATTCACCATCTCTTATGAAGCAATAATGCTGGTTTTCAAGGTGGTCTGTGTTACTGCCCTGTGTTTTGTGGCTATCAATAACTATTCAACACTTCAGGAGAATCAAGTATCTGCTGCAAAGATCGCAATAATGGGATACGGTATATTGAAAGGACCTTCTTTTTTTTGATCAAAGCAAACTCTATTGATAGACAACCTTAAACAGTTCTTTGTAGTATGCTTTTCTCTTATAAGCTGTTTCAAGGGGCCACCTTTTCCCAGTGCATTTGCCAAAGGATTAGATTTACACAGTGAATCAGCTAATTCCTTAATAACCAAGCTATCAACCTCTATGTTTTTGCTTTTGAAAAAATCTGAAATACTGTTGCAAGTTACTGGTACAGACACAATACTCAGCAAGTAGTGTAGCTCATCTATTGCTGTTGATGGAACATGAAAAATGTTTTCCAACTGTAATGGAACTGAGCCAATTTTTTTTTTCCCTACAACTTCAGAGGAAGGTCCTCTGAATTATCAATGTCACTAACTGCATCTGATAGACTTCCATCTATGTCCACAGTAAATGTGGACCACTCATCTGCTGGACTAGACTGAACACTGACTTTAACAACACCTGCTTTAAAATATTTTAGACTGTGTGGATTATGTTTGATTCTTATGAGAGTTAAATGTACCATATATGTTTGACTGATATGTACATCCCTCAAACATACAGGTTACATTTTCATACTGCCTCAGGTGTTCATTAATATGACTAAAGTATTACTTTTCTATTGAAAGTTGTTTACACCCACATGTCTGACATAAGAACGTATTGGACTGAGCACCTGCCGTTTCTAATTTTCTCTGTGTTCGGTATGTGTGACTCAAACGTTTCTTCCAGTTTGTGTGCAAGGACAGCCTTATATACACGGATACTGGCCTGGCTAGGGTGAAAATGTCTCATCCTATGTTTTAAAAGCTCATAGATAGATGACAAACTGTCACACAAATTGCAATGCCACGTTCACAGCACCTGTAAATGAAGACAAAGAACAACATATCAAATTGGTTATTTGTAGAATGAGCTGCCGTTAGGATTTAACAGCTTTCATAATGTTACAAAAAAAAAAAAAAGCATTCAAAAAGCCTTTTCAAAGTGCATTATGCACAACAATACCTGAAAAACCTACACTTGTATTGCAATGCAAAGCAAATGTAGACATTTAACATGCTTACTCTACACATTTTAGCTTGATATTGTGTACTATTTTAACATCACATAAACTAATTCATATGACTTAATTGTTTATATGAACTACATTTAAACTGCACCGTTTTGATGTGTATTGTACATCTTTTACTTTATACTTACAAAATCCATGTTGTAACTAGAGCTGTGAGCAGCTATAAAGGGCCCTCGCAACCCGGGCCACGTTGGGGTACTTGCACGTCGGGGTACTTGCATGTTGGGGTACTGTGAAATAGGAAACTGTCTAAATTGTAAATGTTTTTGCCATGCTTTGTGTTTTCAACGTTTCATGGAAAGGCCAAAAATGATGCACAATTAACAAAATAAAATCAAAATGGCTTGGCACATGGCTATAGAATACTTTTTTGTTAGTCTTAGGCTGATAGGTATCTCAATTTTTACAAATCTAGCTGAATCATACAATCGCAAAAGCTTCATAAAAATGCCTAGAGGGCGCTATTGAGCCATTTATTGCAAATTGCACAAGAAATCTCTAAAATATTCACGTTTACAAGTCTGATGTGTGTGCAAAGTTTCATGAGTTTTCGCTTGTTTAGACCAAAAAAAAAAAAAAAAGCAGCATTTTACTTGGCAAACAATGCATTGCTATG
This sequence comes from Festucalex cinctus, assembly GCF_051991245.1. Lineage (NCBI taxonomy): Eukaryota > Metazoa > Chordata > Actinopteri > Syngnathiformes > Syngnathidae > Festucalex > Festucalex cinctus. The sequence goes on along the minus strand of NC_135419.1, from coordinate 23,822,106 downwards.
GCAACGGCGTGCGACAAAATAAAAAACTTTGGATAACTTTGCATCTTAAACATCTTAAGATGAAACACACCAAGTTTGAAGACAGTCGGATAAATTTCGTAGGAGGAGTTCGTTAAAATATGACCCCTAAAAAAGGCCACAAAAAATGGCTACAAATCCAGACGTAAATCAAAATGGCGGACTTCCTGTTAGGTTTAGCATATGGTTCAAAAAGAGGTTTTTGTACCTTGAGGGCTGTTACATATGTCTTCAAATGTTGGTAACTCTAGGTGAAATGTACAGCCGGGAATGCTTCCTTAAAGGGATCGTTCGGATTTTTTAACATGAATCTCAATTTGATCCTCACCTCCCGTGTGTGCGATCAGCACTGACCTACCCCTGACAGCGTTCTGTGACACCAGTTCTGGTCCGGCGTTGGACGAGAGGAAAATAGTCCAGCAAGCTGGCTGGGGTCTCGGAAATAAAGCGTTTTTCTTCTAAAAACTATTTGTTTTCAAAAGCGTGATACATTTCCATCACAATACTCTTTCCTGAAAAAAGTCAGACGCCATTACCGCCAGCCACTACTTTTCTGTTCGTTCGTATCACTGCGCGGGCCCTGTAGAGCGCTAACCGACGCACTGCAGCCAGCTAGCTGATACTTCCGCCTTCGAAAAGGCAAACATCTTCAGGCGGAAGGATCAGCTGGTAGCAATGCGTCAATTCGCTGTCTACAGGACTCCGCGCAGTGATAGAAAACAGAAAAGTAGTGGCTGGCGGTAATGGCGTCTGACTTTTTTCAGGAAAGAGTATTGTGATGGAAATGTATCACGCTTTTGAAAACAAATAGTTTTTAGAAGAAAAACGCTTTATTTCCGAGACCCCAGCCAGCTTGCTGGACTATTTTCCTCTCGTCCAACGCCGGACCAGAACTGGTGTCACAGAACGCTGTCAGGGGTAAGTCAGTGCTGATCGCACACACGGGAGGTGAGGATGAAATTGAGATTCATGTTAAAAAAGCCGAACGATCCCTTTAAGTAAGAAAATTGAAACACAAAATTTGCTGCCTCGCCTCTGGCGGACTTCCTGTTAGGTTTCGCATATGGCACCCACAGACTTTTTTTGTAGGTCATAGTCTTACACATATCTTATACATATGTGTACCAATTTTCAAACCTCTAGATTAAACTTACAACCGACAATGCTTCGTTAAGTAAGAGTTTTGAAACGCTAAATTTGATGCTTCGCCCCCGTCATATAGTATGTCAAAAACTTTAGATTTTTTATTCTGCTGTTGTCCCAGGTGTTGAGATGGTACAGCCCAAGTTTGAAGTCAATCGGGTTAACCGTGGAGGAGAAGGGGGCAAAAGTATGACCACTGTAAATGTGCAAAAAGGGGCAAAAATTGGACATTCAAATACTCATACCTCACTTCCTGTCTATTTTAGGGTACACATATCAGAGGTTTTTGTTCATCTGGATGTGCTACAGGTGCCACACAATTTTCATAGCCGTAGGACAATCGTAGCGGGACAGGGATCCGTTTAACCTATGTAGGGGGCGCTAAGGAGCCATTTTTCTTTTATCATGTATGACGACTTTAAAATATCAAATTTTTCACCAGGCTTGACGTGTGTAAGGGAAATCGGTCCAATTAATTATTAAATCAATAATTGTTAATTATTAAATGAATAATCAATTGGCTCATTAATTGAAGGAGACTCAACCTTAATATTTAAATTAAGTTGAGCTTGCCTGCGGAGCACCACATCTCTTTTTGATAATTTTATCAGGATAACAGATGAGAACCTCGTTGAATCAGTCATTAAAATGAAGGTTGTGCCCTTACTACAATTTTGTGAGTTCTTTGTTCAGCTTAGAGGTCACTATAAATTGATGAAACACACACACAGTAAACCAGGTTTTGAGTTTTGTGCACATTTATTCTCTAACCTAGGTGGGATAATCTACTTAGAATTTAAAGAAGCAAAACTAACTACTATGATAGGAAATAAAACGAGAACTAAAGTAATGAAATCATCAAAGGAAAAAGAACACAAGAAAAGAGAAACGGTCTTAGCCAAGGTGATGGATTTCTTAAATCAAACCAACATGGGACCCACAATCAACCTAGTTTGCACCAATTTGTACTAGGGCGAAGGCCTGCAAAGTTGCACTTACAGATGGGGTTGGTCTGAGAAGCAGGGCCCTGGATGGAGACTCGCCAAGCCCGTTTGAAGAAGGGATGAAGAAGGTTCAGTTCAGAAGAGGAGCAGAATTCGTCCGGCTGGCCAGCTGAGCTTCACGGGGTCAACCTGCTGGCTGGGAAGAGGCCCTTTTTGGTTGAGGCCTCAGGGTGCCTGGAAAGGCACCGTCCGTTTGAGCCTTGTGCAGGGACCAAAAGCAGCGTGTTTCGCCGCGCCTGTCGCAACACGCGATGGCTTCTGTGAGTTGCCGTGTGCTGGAGGTTAAGCTAGCTGGGCTAGCTCTTTGTCTGGCAGCAGGAACAGAAGGGCCAGGGGCCCAAAAGAGAGGAGCCAAAGAGGGAGCCAAGAGCAGGGAGCGTGCTTTTAAATTGGGAGGGCGGCGGGGGTCCAACACCAGGGGGTCTCGAATGACCAAAGTGGAAAGTTACCAGCTTGGAGAGGATTTTGGTAGACTAATCAGATTGAATCTGGATCCCATGTTTGTTGAGATTCTAAGGTCAGAATTCAATCAATGCAACACGTACAATTGAATACCTCAAATGAAATCTTACCTAGCTTACACTGTTAAAACGTGCATACACATGAAAGTTTAGTGGAGAATCTGCCACTGCAATGGAACATTTTCATGACATTTCATGGAGTCAACATTTCACAAATGGCAAACAACATTTCATAATTCATTGTTCTGTTGCAAAATAAGAAAGTCAAGTTTCTAAGAAGGCTTTTACTGTTCTGATGTGTGTGTGTGCGTGTGCGCGTGTCAGTCCGAACATGTGTGGCTGTTTGTGGGGGATGTTCTTGTCCTCCCCACCCCCCACGGTGGCATGTCCAGGCCACAGGAGTGGAATTCCTTTGGAACGGAGGTTGCAAAACGTTACAACCGGCCGATAATCGTTACACGTGTGTGTAAAGTTTGGTGAGTTTTCGTTCACGTTTAGTGTCTCAAAAATGCGATCGTTTGCGGAGAATAATAATAATCAGAATAATAATAATAATAATAGTATAGAATAATAATAAGAAGAATTCCTTCAAAAACAATAGGGCCTCGCAGCGGCACCGCTGCCGCCGCTGCTCAGGCCCTAATAATAAGAATTCAATCAGGAACAATAGGGACCTCGCAGCGGTCGCTACTCGGGCCCTAATAAGGAGGGGAGAACACAGAACTTGAGAAGAACAAGAAAAATACACCAAGAGTTAGGTTATCTGGGGGAAAATATATGAAAGTGAGAATCAAACTCATCGGCATCTAACATTCTGTTATATAGGCTCCTCCAAGCCCGTATTTCAATATAGTACTCTATAAAGCCCGTATCTCACTGAGCAGCGTAGGCTTGGGAGGGTCCACGCATGTCGCAAGTCACAGCCTAACTTGTTTCAAAATGAATAGGCTAACTATTGCGGACAAGGGAAATGCAATAACATTATCTTAACTACTGATGTTACGAGTAGTCATTTTATGATGATAACAGACTCCAAAGGGTTAGTCCATTATCAAGCTGTATTGTTTTGCTAGCTTATTAGCTAGCGGGCGCGCTTATTTTTGAAATAGTTAGCTTGTTAGCTGTGACTAGCGAGCACCGTTATTGTCAAGTAGCTAGCTTGTTTGCTGTGACGCTAGCGGGCTTGGATATTGTGAAATAGCTAGCCTGTTAACTATCACGCTCTTGTTATACCTAACAAGATCGATCGCTCGCGCGCGCGAGCGTGGATATTGTGAAATAGCCACTAGCCAACTTGTTAGCTATGCTATCGAGCGCCGCATGTCCCCAACGTGACCAAGATAGAATTGCTTAAAATAATCTCGAGCTACTTCAATTTGATTATAAATTTACCGATATTGATGTGATATGTTATAAAGTGCACATGGAGGATACATTTGGGAGTAATTGTACATGGATTGTCTCGGATTACTTACCAACACGTGTATGACCACAAATGTGAGTGTTGTGTTTTACCTGTAGAAGCAGCAACAGGTTCTGGCTGTGGTGGTGCTAATGTAGACGGTTCTGCAGTAGATACATGTTTGAGTAGGGCAGCACATTCAGCCTTCAGCCGTTTGATTACAGTCTCACAGTTTCCTGGACTGCGAAATCCAAGTGTTTTTTTAAATCTTGGATCTAATAAATTTGCAAGTGAATTTACACTTGTCGTTTCAATCCCACACAACTTTTCATTCTTGTTTTTGACCAAGATTGAGTCTCAGTTGTTTGGCCATGTTGAATTAACAAATAGGAGTGACTTTGAAGCCGGACACTCTTTTGTTCTTGGGCCAATTCTACAGTGGCTGCTTGAAATGGTGCCAACATTGTTATACATTGTGCTGTAGAATCATATTCATTTTCAGTCAAAGGAAGCAAATCTGTATTAAGTGTTGTCAGAGCTGCTGCAACTGCTTCTCTCTGCTCATGGATCCATTGGAACATCTCATCAGTGCTATTCCACCACATTTCCACCTCGCGTGTTAATTTCACAACACAGCGGCCCATTTGCACCTGTACCTTCTGTAGGCGCTCCTTTGCTGTGGTGCTGCTCTTAAAATATGTGACTATCTTTTCACACCCTTGACCTGATGTTATCAAGACCGGGGGTTGCATCAATGTTTTTTTTTTTGTTTTTTTGTTTTTTTAAGAGCTCAGAATTGTTCATTCGGTAGTCTTACCGGTTCAACGTCTTATCATCATTGCTCTTTTTTTTGTGTGTGTTTGCGTGCGTGCGCGTGCGTGCGTGCGTGTGCGTGCAAATACGTATAAATTTATACTCATTAATTCACCTAAAGCCTTATAAATATCCCATTACCCTTCGCCTTAACCTGGTACTTCAGAATCTTGCCAGAGTCGTGAAGTTTAAATGGTCAGGAGACCAGAGAAAAGGTCAGAAAAAAAATAGAGAAAAGAAAGATAAATCAAAGTGAAACCCAGCACCGACCAAACACTTCCTGCCTTCCCCATGATTACAAAATCAAAGTCTTACGCCAACCCCGGAAGCCTCTAAATTCCAGCAAATTTAGCGAGATCTCAAGAGACCAGAGGAAAAACTAAAGAGAGGAAGGAGGGAAGGATCGATAAGGCAGAGTGAGATCCATAGAAGCCAGTACATCCAATCCATCAAAGTGAAATCCAGCACCAACAAAACCCCTCCTGCGTGGTTACAAATCCAGAGTCTTATGCCAACCCCAGAAGCCTCAAACTTCCAATAAATTGAGATCTCAAGTGACCAGAGGAAAAACTAAAAAGAGGAAGGAGGGAAGGATAGATAAAGCAAAGTGAGATCCACAGACACCAGCACCCACTGATTCAAGGGGCTGTGGGAGGGAGAGGCTACTTCTGTTGAGTTTCAGTAGATGCTGGTGCGACGGATCTGGCATGCATAAGGACCACCACCAAAGAAAGAAAGCCGTCAACCGCGGCCCAGCAACGCGAGCACCGCCCCCCCCCCCCCCCGAAACCCCCAGGCCGCGGCAGCACCAAGGCCACCCCCAAGCCACCCGAGCGGACACCGGTCGGCGAGCCAACCCAGACGCCCGGAACACCCCCGCCCCAGCCCCGGCCCACACCCCCGAGCCCAAGGCCGCAGAACGAGGCCCAGCGGGCCCCCACAGCGCCCCACCGGTCCACAGCCCCCCCCCCCCCCCCGACCTCCCCGCACCCCACCCAAACCCGCCACCCACCACGACCCAGGCCCCACCACCCCCGGCCCCCAACACCCAACCCCCCACCCACCCATACCCCCACCCCCCCAAACAAGCCCCCCCCCCCCCCGACGACCGCCAACCCCCCCGCGAACCCGGCCCCCCGCGAGCCCCCCCCACCCCCGGAAACCGGCACCGGGCAGCAGCGCAGAGAGGGAAAACGTGCCCACCCCACCTCCAGCCGTGCAAGAGTAGCACAGCGGCGGGAGGGGGGAAGCAGAGGAGGAAGCACCAGGGGAAAAGGCGGAGCACCAGAACACCGAGCCCGGTGGGGAGAGGCCCCGGTCGTCACGCCAGCGTACTAGTGACACCTAACCCTGTTACTGAGTCCGCCAGCTCGCCGACTGGCGAACTCTACCCTTACACCGTGAATGTGGCCCCACCCAGTGTATATACAAGTGTGTGCGTGTGGTGCATTAAAATTGGGAGCAGGTGAGTCGGAGCAGAGGGAAAAAATTTCCCCTACACCGACACACCCGCATCCCAAAAAAAAGGAGGGACAAAGTGGTGGGGCAGGGACACAGATGGGGGGGACCACAGCGCTGCCAGGCACTGCAGTCCATCCCCTCTGATGGCTCCCCGCCCCAACTCACCCCTCCCCTTGGACATGAAGTGCATTAAAATTGGAGGGGAGTTGAAGGGTGAAGACGGTGTTTCCACCCTTCCCCACCCCACCAAGAAATGTGTTGTGTGCCCTATGTGTATATTTACAAAGTGTATAGTGCAAAACTAGTGAAGTGAGTAAGAGGAGCGACCAGCGGGGCCTCACCCAACCCGGCGGGTGTAGGTGGCACGCCCGTCCCCCAGCACCCCCCACCCCCACCCGCCCCCCACCCCACCCATCTGGCACCACAATAGGAGCCTCCGGAGCCCGCCCGGGGCGCCAGGAGTTCTCCCGGAGTGGGGCAGGCCTCAAACCCCCGCCCGGCCCCCGGAGCCCGACGCCCGGGCCGGGGAGGGAGCCCCAGGCCCAGGGAGAGGGAGGGGGAGGGGGCGGGGGGCCGACAGGGAAGGGGGGAGGGGGAAGCGGGGGGAAGACGACAAGAAGGCGAAAGGGCGGCTGCAGGGCAGGAGGGGGGGGGGGGGGGGGGGGGGAGGAGGAGGGAGGGCGACAAGAGAAAAGGGACCGGGAGGCAGAGGAGGACGGGCGGGAGGAGGCGAGGAGGGAGAGGCGACGGGGGGGAGGAAGGGGGAGGGGAGAGGGAGCCACGGGGCACACCAGAGGCCCACCCGCCCCGAACCGCGCCGCCGGGCACGGAGCAGCGGACCGCGCCGGGACGGCGCCGCCCCGGGCACCAGGGAAAGCACCCCAACACGGCCAAGACAACAACCGCTACCGAGCGGACAACGGGGGGGGGGACATCAATCGGTTTCTTCACTATGAGGTTTCATGCAAGTGCTCTGCAGACTTCATGACTAACTTTAAGGAGTCTGACAGTGGCAATCATTTTGGGCTCCATCAGCTCCTGCACAACAGCTGCAATATTTGCAGCTGTGTAGCTGTCAGGAAAAGGATGGCCCCACAAAAGAGTGGTCAAAAGCTGTTCCTCAGCATCAACAAAATGACAGGTGACAGCGAGATATGCATCCATGTTAATGGAGGTCCACATTTAAGCTGAGGCTCACACTGTTAGTGGTCAGCCTTTGAAATAAATAGTGAATAAATAAATAAACAAACTAAACATAATGGAGAAAAAAAAAAACTTTCATTTTAAGTTACCATCATTTAGGTGAAATGCAGTTGACAGGAGTAATATAACCTCAAGATTCATACAACGTTAATGGGTGCATCTTACCTTGATTGTTGACAAAGGACATCACAAATTGTTGGTGAAGGACATCCACAAAAAGTATGATACAATTGAGACAAGAGCTCCATGCTTCAAAGGACAAGAGGAGTATTAACTTTAATAGATGTGATATGGAGAGGGGAAATAATTATAGAAAAAAACTAAATGAAGACAGGATCCACCAAATGACAGGACAAGAGAACAAAAGGGAGTGAGTCAAGAAGAGAGGATAAATAAGATGAGGAGTACGAGCAAATTGAAGAGTAAAGTGGAGCGAGTGTAAATAATCACAGGAAGGATAAGTACAAAAGTGGAAAAGATGAGAGATGGGAAATATTATAACACTTGATAAAAGATTTCAAATAGAAACTTAACATGGGCAAGCTGTTACAAAATTTGACAGATTAATAGATTTTCAAAAACTGCACAAGTGAGACTTGATTAGCATTTAATTACAATACATAAATTATTGTTTTTTGTTATTGCCATTGATAGGGCAGAACTTGTTTGTATTTGATTGGGTGAAAGGGGGGGGGGGAAGCCTCTCACCACATAGGCCTACTACGGTGGTGTTATGTCAAAATGTGTATTCACAATTTTTGCATTTAGTAAAACAATATGTTAGTAAAATGAAGAAGAAAGGGAAAAGGCAGTTGTAGCCCACATGCTGTTTTTGTAGAAAAAGGCACTTAAAATACAAAATTAATAAATGTTTAAAAAAAAAAAAAAAAGACACTTTAATGTCTCTATTTGTCATTTTGTTTTGCAAAGCAGACTGGAGTAGATCATGACAATGTTGTGCATGTCTGTAAATTGAAGCAGAAATTATTTGTCAATCAAATAATTTTGAATCGAAAATCCATTCTGAATCGAATTGTAGACCCAAAAATCGTAATCGAATCGAATCGTGAGACAGTCAAAGATTCCCAGCCCTAATATTTAGCTAGCTTGCTAAGTGGTTTACTACAGAAAACATTAACACTAGTTGTTTTTCCACCAACAAGCCCAGGAACTTTGAATTCTGGGTAAAGGGAGTTCTTGATTGTAAAAGTTCAGCAGCGATTTTAAAATTGTGTTTCCACAGCAACTTCAAGTTCTCGGTAATAAATTCAAATTAGTTTGATTGTGTTATGGTTTGGGTTTTGTTTTTTGTTGGGGTTTTGAGTTTGTCATGTTTCTGTTTCTGCTTTCTGGTTTGTCTCCCCTGGTCTTGTTATTGTTAACCTTGTCCACCTGCGTGTGTCTTCCCTTCCCAGTGTATCTACCAATCAGCTTCCCCTGCCACTTGTGTCTTGCTCAGCTGTGTCTAGTCATTGTCATTTAGTGTGTTTATTTAGTCACCTGTTTTCCATTCATTGTTGTTGTTGCCTTTCCCTCGAGTCATGTTGGACCTCATCAGTGCAGCATTTGACACGATTGATCATGATATTCTGTTAGACAGGCTGGAAACATGGGTGGGGTTAAATGGAACAGTCCTTAAATGGTTCAGGTCCTATTTGGAGGAAAGGAGTTACTTTGTGACTATTGGAAATTTTGAATCCGATCGAAAGGCCATGACATGTGGGATCCCTCAAGGGTCAGTCCTTGGACCCCTGTTGTAAAGTCTGTATATGTTACCTTTGGCTCAAATGCTTCAGAACGCCTATGTTGACTATCATAGTTATGCAGATGACACACAACTGTATTTATCAATGTCCCCAAATGACAGCAGTTCTATTAACGTATTGTGTCATTCTCTAGAGCAAATTAACAACTAGATGAACTAAAATTTCCTTCAGCTAGACGAAAACAAAACGGAGCTCATTGTTTTCGGCAATAAAGAAAAGAGGATTGCTGTTAAAACAGCTTGAGTCACTGTCTTTAGAAACTAAAGACCAAGTTCGAAATCTTGGGGTACTGATAGACTCGGACCTGACCTTGAGCAATCATATTTAATTCATCACTAAAATAGCCTTTTACCAGCTGAAAAACATATCCAGACTGAAGGACTGCATGCTTCAAGCAGACCAAGAGAAGCTTATCCATGCTTTTATCTCCAGCAGACTAGATTACTGTAACGGTCTTCTGACTGGACTCTCTCAAAAGAACATGAGACAATTGCAGCTCATTCAGAACGCTGCAGCTCGAGTTCTGACCAAAACAAAGAGATCAGAACATATTACTCCAGTACTTAAGGATTTACACTGGATCCCAGTCAGCTGTAGAATCTATTTTAAAGTTCTGCTACTCGTCTATAAATCACTAAATGGTTTGGGTCCTGAATATATCCAAGAAATGCTGATTGAGTACAAACCCAGCAGGGCTCTGAGATCTACAGACTTGGGCCAACTGGTGGAACCCAGAGTTCGAAGCAAACATGGTGAAGCTGCATTTAGCTATTATGCTGCACACAGATGGAATAGGCTACCAACAGAAGTGAAGTCAGCCCCGAGTGTAAATGCTTTTAAATCCAAGTTAAAAACTTTGTTTTTTTCTTATACCTTTGATTAGGGACTGTTAAACAGCTTTAATTAAGTGTTTTTTTTTTATTATTTTAAAAATCCTTATGTTAAATGTTTTAAAGTTTGTTGAATAATGTTTTAAGATTGTTATTGTATGTACTTTTTAGTAAATTTTGTAACCTATTTTCATTTATTTTTCTTCCTCTGAATGTTAACTACGGTTTCTTGATGCTAATGTGTTGTCTTTCCTTGTGTAAAGCACATTGAGTTGCCTTGTGTATGAAATGTGCTATACAAATAAACTTGCCTTGCCTTGCCTTGCCTAGTCATGCTTCCGGTTTTTGTTTAAGAGTTTCCCCCAATGTTTTGTATTAGTCTTTTTGTATAATTCCTTTTTAGCCAGCTTCTTGTTTTTAGTTAATTAAATCCTTTTGACTGCACCTCTGCCTCCAAGCCCTGTTTTCCCTGCACCTGGGTCCACCATCAAACCTTGGTTCTTGACAGATTGAGTCCAGCTGATGTAAAAACAACACCCCCAAATTTGACCAATCAGCTGTGGTCATTGCAGCCCGCCCCCTCAAAGTTCCTGCCTGGCTCATGAAGACCCTGCTGCTGAAATAGTACTTGGATGCCCCCTGGAGAATTTAATGGAATCTTTGCACAGCTCGACTACTTCCTGAACTGAACACCAATCCTTTGTTTCCTGTCTTTCATAAGTGGACAAACTGATTAATCCAGGTGTGTGACCAATGTCGTCCTGATTACTTAAGTCAGGCACACCTGGATTAATCAGCTTGTCCACTCATGAAAGACAGGAAATGAAGGAGTGGTATTGAGTTCAGGAAGTGCTGGATTTGTGCAAAGAACCCATTACCCTGGAAATTGTTGGTGGTGGAAAAACACCCAAACTGAATTTTACCAAGGTAAACTGAAAAGTTCTCCATCAGTTCCGGCGGTGGAAAAACGCCTATTGATGCTGTGAAATGTGGAAAAAACACAGACTTACAGGCGGTTTAGGAGTTCCTGGTGAACTTTTGTATCCATGAGTCTCTGACGATATGCAACATGGAATTCAGGTATTGCCTTTAGTCGACAGAGGGCGCACTCTCCACTCCCCTCATGGTCAAAGCCCCGCCCCCAAACCCACGCCCGCCCCTCCACATTAAAACACTTCTAATAAGTTCAAAGTGAAAAAAAAGAGAAGTGAAACTGAAAACCAGAGAGTTCAAACTGAAAAACCGTGACACTCGAAAAAAGAGAAAGTGTAAAAAAAAAAATCTGCAGATTGGCATTGAAAAAGACATCATAATACAGAAAAATATGGTTAAAGAAAATAGTGTTTTTTTTAATGTTTGTATTTTATTTTTCAATGCAACCTTTTACAATGCCAATACTTGTTTTACAGTTCCAATACTTGTTTCAATGCCAATGCAGCTTTCCCCACAATGACATCTTTTTTTCCAATACTAAATCTTATTGTCAGTGTTGTGGCTCCATAGACGTGCAGCAGCTCGACCTCCGCCGTCATGCTTTAATGATCCAAGGGTTAACTGTTTTGTTCTGCCGATTGCTTATTTACTACTTCCTCCCCGCTGCTCTGCAACACGCTAGTAGCGAAAGAGGACACTCCTAGACCCAGTCCTTTTCTCTTCTTCTGCAATAAGATCCGTGCTACTGGCTGATCTTATACTTGCTGCCACCTGCTGGCCGTTTCATTTCAATAACATTGCAGTCAAGCCTATTCCTTCAGTCAGAAGCTGCTACAGCCCCTCCTGTACACTCATGCATAAGAAAAAGCTCATGACGTATCATGTGTAACGCGGCGCTTATGACATATTGATACGTCATATGTATTGACAGAGTTAAGAGTGCTAGGTTTTAAGTTACAGTAGCAGTTGTTCTGCCACAACAAGGATTTCGCTTCCTGCTTCTGCTCGGCAGAGGCTCAGTTTTATGCCTTGCAAGTATGCAAGTTGAGTGAGGATGTTAGGACAATTTGACACCCGTTGTGTCTATCTACTGCCAAATTTAAAAGGTGTTATGGTCTGAGGTTGGATCCCAAAAGCGCAGACACAAATAAGAGTTTAACACTTTATTAGCATAACATCAAGAGACGTGGAACTAACTTGACTTGACCAGAAACAGCGAGAAGGCATCGAGGAAAAGAGGAGCAAGTGGCCAGCTGGACAGAGGAATATTCCGACAAAACACACACTTCTCAGTTAGTCTTATATAGACAGTGAAGCGATCAGATTGGCTGTGGCTAGACATGTGGGTAACAGGACTGACATGGAATTATCTGATTGGCTGTTGACCAGATAAAGAGAAAAAGATTCTTGACATCACATAGCTCCTGACATCACATAGCTTAAGACCAGTTGAAGATAGATGCCGGTTACATCAGTTCAAAACAGACACGACCTCACGGTCATGACCCAAACATAACACTTGCATGACCCAAACTTAACCCTGGCATGACCCAGTCATCTCAAAAGGAACTCTGACATATGTCAACAACGAGAGGGAAAGTCTACCATAGCCAAAATATGAGCAGAATTGGGTGAGCGGGCCTTGACAGAGATCTTCTAGGAGGTACTGGCTAAATATTGAATGTGGGAGAAGGCTTGCCCCACTCAAAATGATCAACAGTCTTATACTACCTTTGCCGTCCACCCCCACAAGGCCCTGCTAAGCCTGTGAAAACATGTGACCTGATGGTCTTGTCATGACTTGACTTCAGTCATAACGGAGTGATGTTTGAGTGATGTTTTTGTTTTATGTAGTCATCATCTAGTTTTCTACTAGTTTTGTGTTATATGATATCAACTATACAATGCCTAGATGATGTGTGTGGTGACAGGAATCTTTGGTACTGTGTAATGTATGGGTGAACAGCCAATCGGAGAATTTCATGTCATATGATGTCTTGCCACGACTTAAGATGAGATTGATTGATTCTCTATATAAACTGTCTGACAGATGTTCGTGTTGCTGGATTATTGCTCTCTGTTCCTGTGTACAGCTCTCTTAGTTTCTGACTCTCAGTGTGAATAAATAGATAAAATATTATTTGTGTCTGCACTTTGGGATACAAACCTCTCAGCACACAGCAGGTCTTAACCGGTTTCGACTGGATAAGTGTGCCAGAGTCACAGATAGATAGAAAGACGCCAAGCCAGAACAGGTCACAGCAATACAACGGCCTAGCTCAAGTTACCTATTTAATGGAAAAGTAAAAGCCCTAATCTATCACCTGGTTGCGCCGCACCGAATACAGTTTTGTCTGCGCAAAGTGACATGGTCATGGGGACATCATGGGGGAGTAAAGCACCAGCTGCCCTGGATGTGAGACATCAGCCTAACAGACCCTTTCATGATCTACGTCACGATGACGTCACAGGGTTCACTGGAGGCAAAAACAATTTGCCACTGGAGGCAACGGAAGTGCAGCTAGACGTAAACAACGCTGTTTGACTGTAAAAAATGTCATCTTGTTGGTTTTTTTGGGTTGTCAGAACCGTAAAAGCGCCAACAAAAACTTGAAACTCTATCGCGTCCCAGCCTCTGCCAGTCAAGTAATCTCAGACGGCTGTGGTTAAATGCGATTAGGCGAAAGGACTGGACTGAGGCTATCATTAACAATGCTCGTGTTTGCAGCATACACTTCATATCATAGGCCGTGGGGTGAACCCTCAAAAAGTGCCTAGAAAATGAGTTTCGCTCCACTGTCTGGGCACTATTTGTTCAATGCATTTTTTGATAGATAATACCCTTCTGAACTTTGGGTTAAAAGTTCACCCAATGTTTTCCTGCCCCAATTTTGTCACAAGCCAGAAATGCATATATAGGTAAATAACAAAAAACGAAAATCTTGTGCTGCAGTTTTTGGTTGTAAAACGTCTTACATTAAATTTGGCAACAGAAAATCATTCCCAGATGTTATAAATACATGTACCTAACATCAGAAACAAGTATTGGTGGTTTGGTGCAATCATGTGAATTTAGATCATTATATTTGTGCCAAAAAAAACAAAAAACGCTTCAACTGGAAGTGACACCAGCACACGAATGTTACATTTAGCTATGTTTATGTTTCATATATGAAAACAATTCACAACCTACTACGTAATGAAAGGTACACAAGAAGCAGCATACATCGGCCAAAAATACTACCATGCACCACAAACCTGGAACAAGGCAAAATGGACTAGATGGAAATAGATGCATTCAGATCCCAGATTATTATAACGTATAGAATATTTATTAAAGTATCAGATTAAGTCATCACAGCATGTCATTTATACCCCCACCCCCCCACCCCCACAATCATATAATATATAATTATGTAAGTTGCTTTTGGATCCAACAAAATTCACAATATATTATTGTTGTTGTTGTTGTTGTTGTTGTTGTTATTATTATTATTATGTTAGCAAAAATTTGAAGTTGGGGTGCAGTGTGTGCAGTAAGCTAGTTTTGACACGGGTGTGTGGTAAAATAACACGTGTGGGCGTGCCACAACTCAAAATTAGTATTATTAGTGCTGCAGCTATCGAATATTTTGGTATTCGGATATCCTACTGAAAATTCTAGTGAATAATCGTATATTTGGATAGAAATAAAAATACACCTATAGGCCTATATACTTTCTTGGTCAAAGAACAATTATAAATACAGAAGACAAAAAAAAACACATTTTCATGTAATAATTAACAACCAACTGGTTTTCATTTTTAGAGAATCAATTTTATTTATTTATTTTTTTCATCATCTCATCTGCCTGCAGCAACCCGCCTTTACACAAAAAAGAATTACATTATAAGTGTTATTGTCACATCACCTCTTTACAGCATGTCACAGATTTAAGTAAAGTAAAGTGTTTGTTGAGGTTGGTGAGAGAGAGTTTGGGGGAAAGGGAGGGTGTAACTGTGACTCTCTATTATGACTGATGGGCACAGGTAACCCGAGTTTGGTAACCAATGTTGGATTCACTCGATAAATCATTCAGCAGCTCGCGTTTTTACTAAACTATAGCCTTAAAACTTAACCTAGCAACAAATTATTTTCAACCCTATACTAAATATCGGTCACATAATAACAGAAATGGGCACGCGTGTGTGTAGCACATACCTGCCGACAATGTTTCTGCTTTGGCGAGATGATGTATACTTTGAAATTTATTTTTACAAATGATGCAGATGGCTGGAAGGACGGGGCCAGCTGAAGCGATGGGCAAACCTGAACGGGAACGAAGTTTGTTCCCCACTTTCTTTTTAACTTTTTTCTCCTTTCGCTCTTCTTCGCTCTCCGACGTTGTGGTCGCCATTTTTGATTTGCGGTTGCTATGGTGAGGAGAAAGCAGCAGCTACCTGATTGGCTCATGTGACCTAAATCACACCGCTACCGACCTAAAGGCACTACGCCCACACCAGAGATCACTGCGCCTCATCGCAAAATAGATGCTATTTGTTAGCCCATCAATGGCATTTTGCATTGTTAGCATTAGGCTAAACGGTTTGCTTTCTGACAAACTGCTGCTTGTTGTGGATTTCATGCACTTGTAAGCAAAAAGTCCACTGAACAATTTACCTTAGGTGTGTGTGGGTGGGGGGGGTATTTTTACCACCGAAAACACAAAATTGGCGGGTTTTCACAGGGTGAACTCCACGGATTCTTACTTACTACTGATAAATCTATTTTATGAAGTAAAGATTATTTAGTGCCCCTGGTAGTGGAGCGAAACTGAACGAAAACGTGTGTGACCTGACGGCCTATCAGGTAAGATTTAACTATCAGATTCAGCCTGGACAACGATATGGGCTAGACTTAGTTGTGATTGAAATTACTTAAGTTAGTTATTATTTGTTGGATTCTTTTTATTGGGATTCTTGTGGGATTCTTACAAAAAGTCTGTGTTTACATGCTACATGCACGAATGCTAACCGCTAGCTAACCAAACGTTAGCTGTATGTTTCAGTTTTGTTGAGGCAAAAGCCCCCACAATGGTTCCAATAACTTCTTGTGTAATCTTTGTAGGAGAGGCCCATTCCTCGTATATCCTCGTCTTCTGCCCTTGTCGTTGACTTGGCAGCACTTGCGACCGCACGATACAAAAGTCCTCGCTCAAGTTGTTATATTCTAAATTTTGAACATGTCCATTCAAGACATAGTTGTAGGCGTCTAATGATTTATAGGCCTCAGTTTATCTTTAGTATAAACGCTCAGTTTTTCTATAATGTAGATTTAAATGTCCGGCCATTGCACGGTGGGTAGTCCTGTTAAATCGTCTATCCAGTGCGTGAGCACGTAGGGGTCAGCAAATATCGTCTCATCAGTTTGAGTTAACTTTTTAAAGTAACATTTACAGTCATGGGGAGTCAGTTGACTCACATATTCACTCAAATGGCCGTTTTCTGCGTCCATTCCGATGTGAACTTTCCATGAAAATATGCTGACTACAACACACTACAACACATTTGTATTGAGGAAGGAAAAAAACAAACAAAAAAAAAAACATGCACAGGCAGATCATGACAGAAACTCACTCTCCACAAATTCTTCAATGAGATTAAAACGTTCCTCGGTTGAATTAGTTAAAGGCGAGTTTGGTTCCTTTTTCAGTTTGTAAACGACACGAAGCAGTAACTCACCGTCTTGTAACTCTTCGATGTTAATTTCTCGATTGGTCAATGTAATGCTTACAACCACGCAACACTGAGGTGTTTTTGCCTCCAGCTAAGCCCCGCCCTTTAAATTTCATCACCTTGTTTACGAATTCTGAAGGGGTCTACGGTGTTGAATGTAGGACTGAGGGAGCCATTTTCTGTGCCATGGGTCGGCTCGCTGCTGCCTGGCTTGCTCCACAGTGAGTCTAAAAAAGTTTCATGCTGATCTTTGTCACATTTGTGACAACTGAGGCATTGTGTTTGTGGAAGCAGATTATAAATATTGTGCCCTTATTTAATTTTTTGTTACATATCGCCCTAAGTTTTATTGCGTTGAGCCTTTGTTTCAAATGCAAAAATCAGGTCAGTCACATTCTCACACATTCTCTCACATTTTTCGTTTGGTGTCGACCTACAACTGTTTTCTACGGGTTGTGTCACTCCTCTTGAGTATCTCATTGTCACTCTGAAGCCTTTCTCTCTTGTGCTTTCCTCAAGTTGCAATTTTGTGATTGAGACATCCTTCAAGATGACACGGGATTGATTTTCAGGCCACTGACAGCGTGACTGAAGGAAGGAAGGTGAGACAAAATAGAGAGTAATTGGTTGTGAGATTTTTCAAATTTAAGATGGTGTGGACTGGTAATTGTTGTTTTGGACTCAATTCTCTCACATGTAGGGAAAGTCAGCCACTGTGGAAGGAAGCTGAATGCCTCTGAATGATTCAGTTGTGTCGTGTGCAGGGGTCAGACAACAAGCTGCTGCCCGAGATTGATTTTATATATATATATATATATATATATATATATATATATATATATATATATATATATATATATATATATATGTGTGTGTGTGTATGTATACATACATATATATCAGACCATGTGCAACCCTCTAACCATTCGCAACCCGGTGGTCCTCCTCTAATACACGCATTATTTGATATTTACATAGAAAAGTTTTAGGTATTTAAGCAATGGGGGATTGGCACACCCCATACCTTACCCAAATTGCTCTGACTTCAACTGAAGCACAAATATGACATAAAAAGAGAAACGTATAAAATAAATTGTGTTTTCAAGAACTGATTTCAACAAGACAGTTGTCAACTTCAAATTAAGGCCTGTGACAAATTACAGTACATTTGCAAATATTGGTTTAAGAATTGTAATTTCCTTGTTTTGTCAGATTGTGTTCTTGTGTTTGTTGGTTATGTCTGTGATGTTTGTTTTTCTCTTCTAATGAATTTTACTTCACTTGTTTAGGTAGTCTTTGGTTAAGACTGTCAGATTGTGAAAATATGAATGTGCAAGTGTTTTAATTATATACAAGAAGTAGGCCACGTGTGTGAGTGGATGTGTATATATATATATATATATATATATATATATATATATATATATGAATACGAGGATATGGAGAACTACACGGATAGTAATGGGCTTTCTGACTCGCTATCAAGTGTAGAGTTGGAATTTGACGTCCCTGACTACACAAGCAGTCTTCAGACGAAGATATTTCAGCTCAGGAATGTATCCAGCTGTATCGGTTTGAGCCTTTTCTTGATGAAGGTGCTGGTGCAACTGTGTCCGGTCGTCTGCGTTACAATGAAGGTGGCTGCGACCGGTTTCAAACTGCCGAGGTAGAGGACGACATCGGCAGGCTCCAGAACACAGAATGGTAAATCTTACTCTTCATTTTAAAAGGAAATTATGGACTAACAATGCTGTTTAGATTTTTGTAAGGGTGAAATAGCAAACGCTTTGTGGCCAAAATGTAGCTTGGTTTAGTCCAATACACTCAAATTATTATGCTTGTTATAGTAAAAAGCTAATTTATATTGGTAGTAGCAAAATAGAACTTATCCATCTTAAAATGCAAACCATAAACTAAATGCTTCTTACTCGCCGTCCTAAGAAGTGAAACCACCACTGCCCCTTTTACATTGGCACATGCCAACCACTGTGAGTCTCAATTCACAATGGAAAAAGTTTACAACATGCATTTTGGAAATTAGATTGACCTCATACCAGTCAGATGCATGACACTTTTTTCTCCTAAAGTGCTTGAAATACATAATCCAAGTAATTCTCAAATAATGAACAAATTCTTTGTAAATGTTATAAATGGCTATAAAAAAAAAAAAGTTGCTTGTGCTTTGCAGGTGTTCCTGTGGTAACTGTGTAGCAATGGCAACAGTGAAGGAGAGCGTTTGCTGTCAGAGTCCGGAGCGCAGCAGAACCAGTGCATCACCCATCACTGGACGTTCAAAGCGGTCTGCCTCAGTGTGGAAGTCTTGCAGACGGCTTACCGATTCCTTCTTGTGTAGTGTCAGTAAAAAGGAGAACATTTCCATCGGATGACTACAAAGGAAACCACGAAATATGATATAAATAAATACAATTATACAAAAGAAATACATGCCTTTTTCTTTTCATCCAAATTATAAATGAACAAATAGAGAACAATCAGCTATGCCTATAAATTTACAATTTTATTTTACAAATGTACAAATTGCATCTTGCGAGTCGTCAGTCAAACTATCCAGTGATTCATCTCCCACAAAAATAAAAATAAAAATATCGAAAGGCAGTAGCTCATTGCGCTTCCTACAATTGGTCACAAAATCCAATATCCGAGTCTGAAATTGTCATGTCTAAAACTCCGCTATTACTCCACTGAAAAAGTTAACGGTAAGTAAAGTGTGAATTGTATGACCGCACAGCCTCTGCCTAGTCTGGCTTCTGAAAGTCTGCACACAGTGGTCGGCGTTCGTTCTGCATTTCCTGGTCCAGCGGCAGCTTTCAAGGAGTGTGTCCTCATCCAGATTGGCCCCCTGACAGATGGTCTCCACAATCTTCTTAAGATCCTCCACATATTCTGTATTCTGTACATAATAATATACCAATTGAATTATTTAATCATGTTGTGCATATATGCAAAATAATTAGAATTAACTTTCATTTCTATTTCTACTTTTTCCGACTATGTTGTGATTAGATTGAATTCTAATTGTGGATGTTGATATTTCAAATAAAAAATACATATGAAATGTTGGCTGTCCCAGGACTTTGCGCACAATACAGGACTGTCTCGGAAAATTAGAATATTATGGCTTTTTTATTTTTATTTTATTTATTTTTTATACTTGGTCTGAGGAAATATTCTAATATTGTGAGATAGGATATTTGAGCTGTAAACCATAATCAGCAATATTAAAACAATAAAAGGCTGGCAATATTTCAGTTGATTTGTAATGAATCCAGGTAATATTTACACCTATACAGCCATTTTATTCTTTGAAAAATGCACAATACATTTGTAAATTACATGTACATGACAAATTTGAACACTAGGTGGGGTGAGTAATTTGTTTTTCCATAAATTGGTGTGTTATCAATCATGTATATTGTACAATAAATTTACTCACATTTTGGATGCAAACACCAGATACATCACCCAAATCATCTTCCAAACATGTCGCCTATGTAGCAGTTTCATTCGACTCATACTCACTCCATAAGCATCTCATCCACCATCTGAAACAAAGTTTGAGCTGTTGTTAACTTCAACACATATGCACAGCACAATACATAATACAAAATAAAATAGACAACAAATGGAAAGCTAGCAGTTCCTCATTAGAAATTGGTACCTTTTCATTGACTGTATATTAATTTGGCAGTGGTTATTTTTGCCATGAGCTGCTAAAATAAGTGCTGTTAACTTTCTAGATTGTAGTTCTTACCCCACATTATAGCCAAGTGACAGCTTCAGGGCCGGGAGCGGGTCAAACGAGTCTTCCTCGAAATGTGCGCTGTACAGAAACCATTAAAATGAGAATAATCCGTTCCCAGGTCCCTGTAAAACATAATTTTCTACTAAATAACCCTTAAAATTACACAAAAATATACCTTATTTTATGTATAATAAATGTGCTATTGTATTGTAATTAAAGAAATAAATTGTACTGTATAATAATAAAGTTTTATTTTACTTTGTGATGGTAGTTCTTAAGGATAGTAGCAATGGTAGACTTACTTCATTTGCGAGCGTTTCACCGCGTAGAGTGTTTATGGAACGGTTGTCGCTCATTCGCACTTTCGTGCTCACCGGAGCGGAGGAGGTGTGTCCCTTGGTGAACAAGGAAGTGGAGCACTTTAGCGAGTCAACAAAAAGTGAGCACCGCCAACTACTTTCACCTCTTTCCTGGGACTAAACAGCCGTGGCACGATTTTCTCCTTTTTTGAGGTAGGTGATGGCACTTTCGCTTTTTTTAGTGGCGCGAACTCCATTGACTACAATGCAAACGCGCCGCCGAATCGCCGTCCCTCGCTGGTAAGCATTAGGCTTAACACTAGCCTGTGGTGGGGTCTTTTTCGGTCCCATAATAGCAAAAGTACACTCAATATGGTCCAAAATGTCTATCAAACACAAACCGCGTCCGCACTAAAAGAAAGGGGGTGACGAACTGGGACGCCGTGAGCGTGCGTCAGCTTCTTGTGGCCGCCACCGTAGTGCTGTTCGACCGCGTGGTTTGGTTCGTCCGCCGAAAAGTAGTTCGTCAGCCGAGACTAAATTTTCGCGAATTTAATGTTCGTGAGGCGAAAAGTTCGTGAGCTGAAGCGTTCGTGAGCCGAGGTATCACTGTACTCTTTTAATATGTTTTGACTCGACGAGCCGCTCATTTTGTCGTGTATATTATATCGTTCCAAACAACATATTAAAAAATGTCCTGAGCTGTCCCATACACTTTAAATGTTCATTAAACGTTTAAATGTTCAAAATCATGGGGGTGTGGGATTTCTGCCCTATACAGCCATATTTCAATTTGGAACCTTTTGTAAAAAGAAAATAAAAAAAAAAAGTCCCTTAATTGTGTTACAGTGATTGGAAAATTGTGTTTATCTGTTTATTGCCTATATTGCAGTTTAAGCTTTTACATGGATGGATGGATGGATGGATGATCAGAATAGAGTAGTTGATCAAAGTGAGTCAAAGTTGCAACATGAATCACTATTGAACTTTTCGCTTTTGAACTATTGCAATCATCATGAATAGAAACAAATGACCGTGTGACAGATTGAGAGACAAGTAAATATGGAAAAGTATCATATAAAGTTTTGTTTGAACGTTTGATAGACAAGAAATACTCAACGAAGTGAAAACATTTGCTTTGATTCAGACAATGAAAGTCCTGACCAGAAATCAGGTTGGCGTTTGCCTCGAGGCTTTTTGAGACAAGTTCAGGACATAAGAGAACAGCTGCGCTCAAAATACATGGGAAGTTTCTCGTCGACATAACGAAATGACAGATCAAAGTTTCCAACATGGCAGATCAAAGATGCGCATCTGCAACATAAATAGATCACTCCTCCGAGTCCCATCTCCGGGGGATGAATGAGCTTGGATGGTATGAGAAGGAGATTGATGCAACATTTGGCAAATATGAGAGACAATGGAGAATGTAAAAAAAAAAAAAAAAAAAAAAAATGCGAGCAGCTACAAAGGACCCTCTTAGGTACCTTATTTGTGTGCAAAGTTTGATGCATTTACATAAGATTCGACCCTCAATTGCAAACAGGAAAAAAAAATAGTCGTGGCAACAGCATGCACTGAAATAAAAAGCTTTCGATAACTTGTCTCATCTTAAAGGTGCACGATGCAAGATTAGACTCAAATTGTAGTCTTAAAATAACCATATTATTCACCCGCACATGTTTTAAGAATTGTATTATGGAGAGGAGGCACTACTGTGGCACAATGACTGTTGCCCCTATTTTTCTGTAAAAGGAGGGTTCGGGCCGGAAACTTTTGCTCTGAGCATGACATCATGCGCGTCCACGCTATTGTCCCTGTTAGCTCTCGCGATTGTTCACGCAACTTCACGGACAGGACAGCTAATTCAAGATGGACTTGAAGAGACCTGCGCCCGATACGTCTCAATCCCTTATGGAGACTTCACGGAAGACAAAGAGAAGTAAAAAACTTTCAGACCAGCGTCAAGGGGGGACGCGGATAAATGTAGGAGCAGCGTTTGTCAGGTGGAGAGAGCTAAGAGCTATCCTGGGGTCATCCCCACAGGGACCCACAGCTTGCCGACTTCTTGCTAAAAAGGTAAGACTTTGTAACGAAAATACGATAGGGTCTATTTATGATTAGCAGTGCAGAATAAAACTACCACACGGTCGCTAACTAATGTCTCAGCACTTGGGCATATTAGCAACGTATTGCTATCCTCAGTGTCATCGGATTCACGAGATGCACTGTTTATGTTTGGAAGGTTGTAATTACGTAAGCTTTTGTCACTCAAAATGCCTTTCACATAAAAAGTAACTTGAAGATTAATACGTTTCTTACCTCTGTAGACATTATTAAGCCTATGAAAAAGGTGTTGTGCTCCGTGTTTACGTTTGTTCGATTAACTTGGAGGTTTGCTCGTGCCCGAAAAGTTGTGCATGCCCCTGGCCGTGTGCACGTCGTTGGGGTCCTTTTCACGTTTAGCCAGAGGGGTCGCAAATGTGCAAAAATTAATCTTGCATCGTGCCCCTTTAAGATAAAATACGCCAAGTTTGAAGATGATCGGATACATTCTGTAGGAGGCGTTCATTAACATATGACATCGAAAAGCGTCCCAATAAATGGGGAACTTCATGTTAGCATAAAGACTTTATTTGTAATGTCAAGGGCTGTTACATATGCCTCCAATTTGTCGTCGCTCTAGGTGAAACAATCAACCAAGAATATTTTGTTAAGAAGGAATTTTGATGTAATAGGCCAAAAATGAGAGTTGAGTCTATGGAATCAGAATGCTGCCAATGCGGTATATGCCATGGAAGAGGTGGGACTGTTTTTTGCACATCAGTTTGTTTCCGGTTCGTTTTGCGACGTGTGAGCTGCGTCAAAAATACTTGTGCTTCCGACTTTGTGCCCCTCGGTTGCGCGTTCGCAACCCGGATGGGAAACAAACTGTTGTGCAAAATCACGTCCTACCTTTTCCGTGGCATATACCCCATACGCAAAATCTTGTAACCTCGGTTTGAATCTCTGAAAATTTTTGTATGACTAAAAAAATGTTTTGAATCTCCAAAAAGTTGTTTTGAATCTCCAAAAATTTGTTTTGAATCTCCAAAAATATTTTTGAATGACTGAAAAATCTGTGAAAAAGCTTTTTTTTTTTTTTAAATAAAAAAAATAAAAATAAAAAAAAACGCTGAGAAAAGACAGACATTTTTAAAAGTATGACTTTACAGTGTTTCACCCACAAATTTTCAGAGGTTCAAAACGGTCACTAGCCAAGTTTAAAAAAATCTGTAAAATCTGTAAAATTAAATTAGGAAAAAAAAAAAAGGTTGTCTTTTTGAATGATTTAATATGCTTTTTGGAGATTCAACCCCACTTTTCAGGTTTGGAAATATTTTTTTGAATGTTTTAGAACGTTCAGAGTTTACAGGTTTCAAAAATGGGAAACAAATAAATGCTTAGGGAGAACAACGCCAAAATGCCATTTTTGAAACTTGGCTGGTGACCCGTTTTGAACCTCTGAAAATTTGTGGGTGAAACACTGTAAAGTCATACTTTAAAAAATGTGTCTTTTCTTACCAGTTATTTTTATTTTAAAGCTTTTTCACAGATTTTTCATTCATTCAAAAAAATTTTTTTGACATTCAAAACAAAAATGTTAGCTAGTGGGGGGTGGTATTGCAGTATATTGTTGAACTTTTTGATTGATAAATCAATCGATAAGCTGATGGTAAATATCGATATTATATTAAAACACATGCAACGCACGTTTACCCCGTTGTCACCGTCAGTACTTAGGCTGTGTTCAGACTGCAGGCATATCTGACTCCAATCGCGAGACCGGCTTGAGCGCAAACGTAAACTGTATATCTAATTGAGCATAAGCGGAGTCGGCGGGGCAGCATGCGAGGAACCAGCTGGGCACCAAACCGATTGGATTGGATATTGACAGCGCGGGCACATTGTTTTTTTGGGGGGGGTTTTGCACGTGTAGTTAGGTCACGGACGGTCAAATCTGTTCTGAGTGTTTCGAGCTGATCAGACTGAGACGTATCCCGTCCAAATCGGAGATGAAACTACCTCCCGCATGTGGTTTCAATCCGTCCTGCAGAAATCGTATTTCATGTGCTTTGTGACTGTTCAGACTACAGAAAGCCATCCACTTTCAATCTGGATGGGCTAAAAATCGGATTTGGGCTGCCAGTCTGAACGCAGCCTTAATGTCTCCTTTCCTGTTTCTTAGCAGAGTTTTAGTGGTGAACAAACTATTTCTCTCCACACTCCTTCAACATGACAAAAAAGGAAACCCATCAGCCTATCCAGCTGTCTTTCTGCAATCAACAGGCTGGCTGGAGGAAGAGGAGTCGGGAAGGCCAGAAAATAATTCAAATAAATAATAATTATCACGGGCGGCACGGTGGTCAAGTGGTTAGCACATCCGTCTCCCAGTTCTTAGGACTCCGGTTCGAGTACAGGCTCCGGCCTCCCCGTGTCCGCGTGGATTTTCTCCGGGTACTCCGGTCTCCTCCCACATTCCAAAGGCATGCATGGCAGGTTAATTGGGCGCTCCAAATTGTCCCGAGGTGTGCGTGTAAGTGTGGATGGTTGTTCATCTCTGTGTGCCCTGCGATTGGCTGGCAACCAGTTCAGGGTGTCCCCCGCCTACTGCCCAGCGCCAGCTGAGATAGGCGCCAGCACCCCCTGCGACCCTTGTGAGGAATATGCGGTCAAGAAAATGGATGGATGGATGAATAATTATCACAAGGTCAAAAAAAGGAATACATAGGCTCCAACAGTACATTTACCATTTTAATAGCCAAACCATGGGGCTTTATTTGTCATAACCATCACCATGCCAAACATGGTTTGGCCCATAGGAGCTGTAAAGAAATTTGACAAATTAATTTCCATCTTGTGAGAAGTTGCACTTCTGAGGGATCAAGTTCCCCCATCAAAGCATCATCCCTTCTAAATGTCAGATGATACTTTTTGCCGCAGCATCTGCCACATCAAACGATAGCCGCGGACCGTCGCCATGGGCGGGCCTTGGGGGTCCGTGCCCGCCCTGGCAGTCAGCTGTGCCCGCCCTAGCAAGGTGACTCACCAACTATTCGTCCTATCAGTCACGTAAACTTGCGCCTTCTGTTTCAAGTAAAGCATTGCGTAGGCCTACCAGCCAACCACATACCTCCTTTCAAGTTTGGCTTTGATTGACAACTAAGGCTAGCTAATGACAATCAGGATCAGGAGGGATGGGGTGAGGCGGGGGGGGGGAAGACGTGCGCTCTGCAGACGTGCCTTAGCCAAAAATCTAGTTCCGGGTAGATAATGCGCATTTGCCGGCTGGCACTACCACAAAGACTGAGCAGTGAGAACGTCGTGCCGCTTTAATGGGAGCCACCAAACGCCAAACCTCGATCCAGGATGACACAGTTATCAATGGGAATCCTGAGTCCACTGGTTACGTTTACAAGTGAGTGTCAAACTTTTATTTTCATTAGTCAAGCCACAGAGCACGGATGAATTGTAGCAATACACAGTATGCGGTTAACAGACACAAGTAGTCACACATACACAACAACAACTAAGGAGAATAAAATTATTTATCACTAAAGCAGTTGCAGTACAATGTGAGTTGAATTCTCTTTTTTTATTGCCAAGTTTGTTAATGTTGATGACTGTCACTAAGTTCTAATAAAAAAAAACAGCACTTTACACATCCTTTTGGATCGATATTCTGCTTAGCTTTTCACTGAACCCATATGTTGTTTCTGTATATCATCGACATAACTCAACCTTATTTCTAAATCACTTTAAAACAGCCATTGCTGCATACAAAGTGCTGTGCATGGAATAGAAATGAGTCTTTTAGCAGACACAAGTGAAATAAAATAACACAAAATAAAATTAGAGTAAATATATGTCGATAAGTATACACGCAAATAAAATTAATACCAAAAAAAAAACATTCTGAATAAATATAAAAATAAAATAACACAAAATACAGAAGGCACCATAAAAAAAAAGTGAAATGATGTGAAGTCTCATGCTGAGTCAAAGATCAAAGAATAGAGATGTCTGGCAAAAATGAAAGGAAATTTTGTCCATATCATACAACCCTAATCCAACATGCAAATGAAGGCTGAACTGCTCGCCAATTCCTGATAGAAGGGGCTGGGTTGCAGTCATTCATTCGGACATAGTTGTTTACAGAAGTGACGAGTGGATTTGTTTCAAATGAACTTTTGAGTTGAATAAATGCAAAATGAACTACACATTTTTTTTCAGTTTGTCTTTTAGATTTCAGAATGAACTGCCGCTTTTAAGTGACAGAAAATATTTCTAAGCACTTTTGCAGTTGTCACAATGCCGCTGTTCAACCTGATGAACATTAGATTTAGGTTGATGAAGTGTGCCCCCCAAAAAATAGGTAATGCCCCCCCTACAATTTCTTTCTGGTGACGGGTCTGGATAGCCGTAATGCTGGTCTGGTGCCTTTACCTCTTCTTTAATGGCAGCACAGTATCTGTAGTGGGAGTATCTTTTATTTATTTATTTATTTATTTATTTATTTATTTGCCTGGACAATTAGAAGTTTTGAGAGAGCAAAGGCTCATTTTAAAGTTCTGAATCTTTGTCAGGAACGCCAACATTTTTGTTGTTGCTGTAGCCATCATAAAAGTACTTCCTTGTTAGATCTTGTTCAATGCCAACCCTGACAAAGAAGGGGAGAAAAAGAACACATTTTCAACAAGGACAGGCTGCACTGTCCTGTCAAATTAGCTAAAGGGGTGCTACCGAAAGGAGGACAAAACATGGCAGTGTTAAAACAAAACAAAAAAAACACAGACAGCAGATATGTTATGGTGAATCCATAAAGTCAGCTCAATTTAATAATACAGGCAAAATACAGGCAGGGAAATTTGGTTGATTTCTGCTGTATATTACTGCCTTGTTGTAAACCTCTCTCGCTCGTCGTTACCTTACTCACGCTTTTCATTCCATCTTAAGGTTGTACAACGTTCTTCACTTCTGTTCATCACCGTCCCATTTTGCACTCGTTTCCCTTCTCAGCTTCTTGTCATTTCATCCGTTGCTCTTCCTCACAGTCAAATCCCTTTATCTCTCTGATCTCTAATTTACATGCACTGCGTTTGCCATCCCTCTGACAGCCTAAGTTATTAACGTGAGGAGACGATTTCACCAAGTGAAACCTAACGTTACATCAATCACAATACTGTTCTCCTATAGTTACAGAGCTAACATTGCCACTGAGGACGTTTGCCGTTGCCAAACGGAATAAAAAAGAAACACAGGCTTCCCGTTTCTAGCAATTTAACTATATGCTGCTCTTCTGTGATACTGTGAAAGATGAAGCCCAAGATATGAATTAAAACGTACCTTTAGTGTCCTCTACAAAAGTTCACTGTTTTTCACGCAATCGCGCCCAGGTCTTCCCACAGAATATGACCTGTCCTTTGGCGCCCCTTAGTGCACGCTAAAAAGACTTGTTGAACCAATTTAAGTCTAAAAAGAGAATTGTTCACCAACAATTGAATTAAGTTAATCCAAGTTAATATATTAAGTAGAGTTAATTATGATGTTTAATTAATTGAGTTCATTACATTTTGGTTAATTAATTATGAGGTTTAATTAATTGAGTTAAATAAACTTAATAGGTCGCTTGCACATCGTAATGCATCATGGGAGTTTTTCCTTCGGGCGCCATATTGGGTGTCCGCCGGTTCACAAGGTACACTCGCGAGTTACACGGTAGAGCTTATCAACCTGATGTAATTTTCGCAGTGTTTTCACGATTTACCGGAAGATCAAAAACAACGATACAGGCAGAAGGTGTCTCTGTGTGGCGGGATTGATCCTAATTACGTCCTGACCAAGGGTGATTTTTTTTTTGACGGAGAAAGCTTGCTGGCCAAATGTGACTTCTCTGGACATCTTTCCCTACCTCGTGTTGACAACATGCTCCATAACACGCCAACAAATCCCTGGAGGCTTACAATTATTTTGTAAGCGGGTGGATACAGAGTGTAAACTTTAACATCGCATCAGAAGAAACGGTTGCTGTTGCACGTAAGTAAACCACATGGTGTTGGTAATTCTGCACACAAAAATGTTGATTTGTTCTCAGGCTTCCTGTTATCATTGTGTTTACATGCACAGCTGGGTTTACCTGATGTGGTTTTTCTAATAATTGTATAACAGGCAAATATGGCAGAGCGTATAAGAATAAAAAGTAACTATGCACAGCCTCCCCGTGGCTTAATTAAATTTAATGCTACCCTTTCACTAGTTACATGTTACTTAATCAACTTATTCTAAATGGTTAAGGTTAACCACTCTCAGAGGACGTATTTTTAGTTTCAGTTTCCAGTACAATAAAACGTGTTCATGGTAGCTACTGAGCATACTGACAGCTTTTCTTATGATCTCACGGTTAAGGAGGCTGTCACAACACCCAATTTCTGTCTGGTGCCAGATGGCAACAATTCCCATCACTTGTCACGACAACACCAATAGTATTACCAGGTATGTATGGCTTTACTTTTTGTAGTTTCTTATTTAATTCTATGTTTCATATTTTCATTACAATGTTTGTAATATTTTCAGATTCAGGCACAGATGAGTTTAACTGGACGGACTTCTGCGACTTTGTGGTGTGGACAAAGTGTGATTGAGCGAGTCCACCCAGATCGCTCGTTTTGGCCAGTTGGAAAAGCCAGAGTTTTTTTTCCCCCAAAATCCCCTCCTTACCTGAACTGCTCGGGAGAGCATTTACTAGATCAGCAGTGGACTTCCAGTGTTCCTGCTCAGCCGCTGTCACCTACCACTTGCTCATGTACTTCAAAGATGCGGAATAGAGTAGTTTTTTGTGCTGCAGCAGATTGTAAAATCAAATGATATCACTTGAAGTGTGCCAATCTAGACTGCCAAAAGGACAGTGGTTTTGTGACAAGTGTGAAACAAGGATTATTGGGAAAACTGTAACACAGTACTGGTACTTGTCTTACATTAAACAAATTTAAAAGAGAGCAACTTTTTCCTCTGTACATAGCATAATGAAAGTCATTGCGTACCCCATCATTACATCATACCGTCATCTCAGGATGGTAGGCACCTGTGCTAAAATAAACTACATTAATTAACAGTTCAATTTTTAACCCTGGAATTACTACATCTAATCATTATTCACTTCATTTTTTGTGCTTTTAGAAATAATAGAGATTTATGCCATTACTTTAAGAGGGACCATATTGCACATTGAGTCAAATCCTGTCATTTGTATTATGTATAGCTTTGTAAACAAACCCAACAATAGAATTTGTATAAACGCTGCCTTTATTAGCGCCAAACAAACAGTCGCATGTTGTCCTCCTCCAATGCTTTGATGCTCGCCTTCGTTTCCATCATGTCATTGGCAATCAAGTCGGTGTGGCATGAGATCCCTAAAGAAAAAAATAAATAAAAAATCACAAAAAAATACGGTACCAGTAATAGGTTTAATATAGTAAAGTAGTATAGTTTTTTTGTCAGTGTAAAAGAAATGTACACATTTTGTTGCATTTTTTAATGTATGAACATTGCTACAGGCAAATACTTATTTCTATAAACACTTCCAAATGTCTCTAAAATATAAGGTGCGTGTACACACACAAACAAACACATACATTCACTCATGCATACAATATATCATGTAATGAATTCTGAGTGGCATACCAGAGTCAATGATGTCAGCAGTACTTGAGGGTACAGGTTACTGGAGCCATCTGGCTGCATAACTGCAACAATCTCTGCCACTTCGAGTCGTCTTTTCTTTGCTTGTCTCTCCTGTGCACGTTCATATCTTGGCACCGACTGGGCTGAGACATAGATGTTGTAACTTGGGACCCAACTTTAATGTTGGAGCCCAGTCGGGATGATTGGACAGAAAAACGGGCGCAGGGCGACCTGTTAAAATAAATATATAAACAAATAAAATATGGAAAGACTGGTTATTTTACCGCAGTAGGGTGGCCGTGAATAAGTTCTTTAGCATGATGTGTAGGCTACCGGGGGTCTGTTTTCTTGCATCACCCCCGGGGGTCTGTTTTCTTGCATCAGCCCCTTCTGTCTCTTTTTTTTCCAAGTTTACATTTTGCCACCAGAAAACATGTTATCGGCATTAAAAGCCCAAGACTAATCAATCCAATTTCAGCAGTAAACACTTTGCACTGGCACTACTTGGGTGAAAATGTTCGATGTTAGCTTTCGGCTAACGTCCGCTAGCCAGCTTGTACTACCGAACTTGCTTGCTCATGAATCCAAAACATAAGCAACTTGCCCATATATGGGCGGTCGAAACGTTATTAATCCTCATGCATTAAATAAAGGTAAACAAGCTTACCGCTCACAAAGTGATCGCTGCACACACGAGCCCAAAGTAACGACTTCCCTCCGGAGTCCGCACTCCTCTGTCTCCAGGCCCTGGTTCCTAATTATTTTCGGAATTCGGAAAAAAGACCGACCATTTTCCCCCTTGGCTTTGTTCGAACAGCCAACGATGCAGCAACAATGTACCATTTTAAACGCAGACAACAAACGTGATAGATACGTGTTAGACCGAATCGCTACGTAAATGGAGGCCACCCAGCATGGCGACTACGAGAAATCCGAGGCGGAAGTGACGACATGTGCAAGCGACCTATATATTAATTTTGGATTAACTTAATTAAATCATGTGTTACCACTTGAAGAAATTCAATTAAGTTGGTCAACAATTTTCTTTTTAGTCATAGGTTTGTTCAACTATTGTCTTTTTAGTGTGCCGTTTTTCCCAGTTGTTTTTGCCGTTTATAGCGCTTGCTTTCACTTCATTTGTGTAATTGCAGCATTTCTTTCTTGCAGTGTTTTTCTTTACTTGCAGTCGTTTGTTTTTGTGTGTGTGTGTGTGCGCGTGTGTGTGTGTTTTGCATTTATGTTTTTATGAGTTTTTTTTTTGTTTGCATCATTATCCCTGTGTTTTGCAGCGTTTCTCGTTTGGAGTTGTTTTATGTGTTTGTGTTTTTCAGTTTGTATTTATGTGTTTGTCTTTGTAGCATTCGTTTGTGCTGCATTTGCCCCTGTCGGCCACCAAATGGCGCGCAATTCCCTAAATAAATTTAAAATGGCGGACTATGTTTATTTATAGGTCTTAGACTGATAAATATGCCTCCTAATTGTATGGCAAATCTCGGTGAAAAGCACAAGCGGGAATATTCGTAAAAAAGAAAAACAAACTAAAAATAAACTGTGTAAATAAAACTCGCTGCTCAGGCCCTAATAATGATTATAATAATAATCCCTATAAAAACAATAGGGACCTCGTTTGCTACAGGCGCCCTAAAAATTAAAAAACAGAATTTTCGTTGCGCTATCACTTTGAAACCATTATATATTGTTTTACTCCAGACCTGGAAATGAAGTATGTTTTCAAATAGCCACAAAGCTCCTAAATGTTCCTCAAAATAAATGTGCTTCAAGAGATTAAGACCTAGCAGGCCAAAACAAACCATTTTTATTTTGAGGGTTGAAAATAGTAACAAGATGCTATTGAAGTCTAATTCCTGCCAAACGTATTTCATACTGTCAGCGCATGCCTTGGAAGTGAGTGTGCCGTTAAACTCTGACAGTTCCTTCGTACAAAAAGTCAAAGGAGAGGTGAGTGGCGCGGCAGACTGGAGCTGTCAATCACCACAAACGCATATATACAGCCAGCACACAATTATCCCTGGGACATGTTATAATGATGCTGCCAATGTGAGTGGCAGTATCATCCAGCAGCTGTTTGTATACCAAGTAGGGACTCTCTTTTAAGCACCAAACGGGTAGCATATAATTATATATTTCGTATAATTATTACAACAGAGTATACTGTTGTGTTTTGCTCTTTTTGTAAATCACCCAAATAGGAATTATTTTACAGCATGTCAGGTCAATGTTATTTTTATAGCCCAGAAGTTAAGTTCTTTCAAGGCATTATATAGAGAGTGGATTTAGAAGCACGCTATACACACACACACAATGTGAAATGTGCATGGTGGAATTTAAGGCACACTCATTGGATTATAATATTCTTGTGTTTTATTTGCCATTATGCAAGATGGTCATTAATTAGCTAATTAGCTAACAAACATAAAACAAGCACAACACTCCACAAATGTGATATGGTGTTTTCATGTAATATTTTTACAAAAAAAAGGCGATGACAATAATGTCACAAGACGTTCATTATTCGCTTAATTCGTAAGAGCAACGTTCTGGGTCCGTGTACTTTTCGGCCATTCGTTTTTCCTTCTGAAGCAAGGACACGGAAAACGGGAAACAAACAGATTTCCGTTTTTGTTTTAATGTATATGAACAAATAATGGGAAACGAGTCGTCTCCCGTTTTTGTAAAAAAAAAAAAAAAAAGAATTAAAATGATCAGAAAACAAGCCCTTATCTGATGTTCTCCACCCATCCATCCATTTTCTTGACCGCTTATTCCTCACAAGGGTCGCGGGGGCTGCTGGCGCCTATCTCAGCTGGCTCTGGGCAGTAGGCGGGGGACACCCTGGACTGGTTGCCAACCAATCGCAGGGCACACAGAGACGAACAACCATCCACGCGCACAAGCACACCTAGGGACAATTCGGAGCGCCCAATTAACCTGCCATGCATGTCTTTGGAATGTGGGAGGAGACCGGAGAACCCGGAGAAGACCCACGCGGGCACGGGGAGAACATGCAAACTCCACCCAGGAAGGTCCGAGCCTGGACTCGAACCGGAGACCTAAGAACTGGGAAGCGGACGTGCTTACCACTCGACTACCGTGCCGCCCTATCTGATGTTCTATTGTGTTTATTTAGCAGTTTATTTAGACCCGGAAGCCTTTCATCTTTTGCGGCTACAACAATGCTGCTGTTGCAACGACATTTTGCTGCCCCCTAGTGTCTATTTCGAGGCCTCTGTTGGCGCCCATTCTTCCGGACTTCGAAAGACACTTATACACAATATTTATTATTCTCGGTGAGCAGATGGAGTCATATTTTGTTTGGGGGTGGGAAACGTTTTACTCTGCGAGACGATGACAAATGCCTCGAAATAGACACTAGAGGGCAGCAAGCTGCCACTGCAGCAGCAGTCGTGACATAGCTGCAAAAGATGAATGGCTTCCGGGTCAAGGAGAAACCAGCTTGCGGGGGGGACAGTTTACGTCCACATTTCAGTTCCCGATTTGTGCTTAAATAAACACATAATTTAGAACATCAGAAATGGCTCGTTTCCCGTTTTTCATTTCATTTATTTATTTATTTTTTTAACAAAAACGGGAGACGACTCATTTCCCGTTATTTGTCCGTATACATCAAAACAAACAAAAAAAGAAGAAAAAAAAGAAATCGATTCGTTTACAGTTTTCCTGTTTTAAAAGGAAAAACGAATGGCCGAAAATGCTGCTACCTTTTTTGTTTTTTGTTTTTTATTCTGCTACCTGCTGGACTCTATTCCGTCTGACCTTGAAACGTCAACAAAAGCCTTCCCCGACAACTTAATGTTGGCAAGGAGCATGCGTGTGAAGTCCTGTTTAGTAAGCAGCACATCAGCCATCACTCACATCCACTCACGCACCTTCGACTCCTGTGGCTTGGCAGCCTTGTTCGCTGGGATGTGGAGCAGACGTGAGGTTAAGCTGGTGCCTGTCAATCGTCAGGACCTCTGTCTCAGCTGTCCTCCTGACTGTAGCATCACACCAGCAGCTTGCCCAGCTCATTTCATACCTCAGTGCTTCCAAATGCTCATTCCGGACAACTTTTACGTGGAGCAAATGCTGCTGCAAACATCTTATTGTCCTTATATAACACTGCACTTATCTACAAAAGAGCTGATAAGTCATGACTATAGTCAGTTCACGCCATTAAATCTAAGGAGGAATTGTGTTAACATTTCAATGAACGGCCGTGCTTTTCTTCCATTTCACAGCCTCACTTTTAATTCCATAAGCTTTATCTCTCAAACGGATTAACGTGGCATTTACGTCAACAACTCCCTAAAATGAATAATGCTTATCTGGGGTTGGCAAAGCACAACACAAACCCTTGACAAGACAAAGTGTCCACTATTTTGAAAAGGGAAGATGACTTTTAAATTGCTTGTTTACAAGTACTTTGTTCTGAGTATCTGCACTATATTCCAGCAAGCAAGTTCAACATTCTCTTAAATCAGAGTTAGGAGTTGTTTCCCCCTGAACTCGGACATTGTAATGATTCAGGTCGAGAACAAATCTGACTTCTGACTGAATCAAACGAGTCGTAGTATGCTCACGGTGATGTTAAAGGGATTGTTCAGATTTTTTTGACATGAATCTCTACTTCACCCTCACCTTCAGTGTGTGCGGTCATCACTGACTTACCCCTGACAGCGTTCTGTGACACGAGTTCTGGTCCGGTGTTGTACGAGAGGAAAACAGTCCAGCAAGCTGGCTGAGGTCACGGAAATAAAGCGTTTTTCTTCTAAAAACAATTTGTGTTCAAAAGAGTGATACATTTGCATCACAATACTCCTTTTCTGAAAAAAAAAAAAAAAAAAAAAAAAGTCAGACGCCATTACCGCCGGCACTACTTTTCTGTTTGTTCGTATCACTGCGCGGCGCCCGACATGCAGCTGATAGACGCGCACTAATCTACAAGTTGTTTGTCGTTTCGAAGGCTGAAGGATCAGCTGTCTGCAGCGCGTCGATTAGCTGTCTACAGGGTGACGCGCAGTGATAGGAACGAACAGAAAAGTAGTGCCTGGCGGTAATGGCGTCTGACTTTTTTCAGAAAAAGAGTATTGTGATGGAAATGTATCACTCTTTTGAACACAAATTGTTTTTATAAGAAAAACACTTTTATTTCCGTGACCCCAGCCAGCTTGCTGGACTATTTTCCTCTCGTCCAACACCGGACCAGAACTCGTGTCACAGAACGCTGTCAGGGGTAAGTCAGTGCTGATCGCACACACTGGAGGTGAGGATGAAATTGAGATTCATGTCCAAAAATCCGAACGATCCCTTTAAGTGTGTGACCTTGGCCACCCTACTGAAAAAACTTCTGGCTGCACTTAGGGATGTGACGATATCCAAACATCACGATACGATATCATGATATGAAGGTGACGATACGATCATTATCACGATACTGTGGGGGGTGGCAATATTTAAAAAAGATCACAATATCGTAAAAAAACAAACAAAAAACTCATACAAAAAAAATACAAATATTTACTTCACTTTATTAGTACTGACATTTAACAATTGATTATTCATTTAATAGTCAATATATCTTTCACACAACTTTATTTACAAATGTGTTGCTGATTTGTTGACCATAACGTTAAGTTTTCAAGAAAAGATTAACATTTGTAAACAGCCAACAAAACATTTTACTGCAGGGGGAGCCACCCACTTATTACATATTGACATCAAAATTAATCTTAGCAGTTTTACGATAATTGGTGCTCAAGTGCTACAATATATTTTAAATGAACAGCTTGGCCAGGCCATCTGTAGATGATGTAAAAATACTGAATTAAAAACTTTATTCTAAAACGAAGGCATTTAGTAAGTTTTATTTAGACTCATTAGCACATGAATGAAAAGTACATTTAACCAATAATTCATAACCATTTTAAATTGTATTTCAAATTTATTAACAAAACTAAAACAATTACTGTGATTTTACAATGTTAATTAATGAACCAATTGTTTTATTGAATTAAAAACCATTTTATTAATAAAATAGTTCTCATTTTAAAATTTTATTATTAGAAATTATCGGAAACAATGTTAAATGTCCATTTTTGCTATTCAACCAATTATTAAATGAAAAATGATTACAAAATAAACAAACAAAAAATACACATTTAATCCATATTGGGAAAATCAGCTCATTAACGTAACAAATAGTGCAGTACTCTAAATCATGCAAATACTCGGCGGCTGGATTACTTCTACGCAATGAATAATTCAGACTGGTCTGAGTTCACAATTTGTGTGCAGGAATACTCAAAAACTCAAATGAACCTGATTTCAAAACATGCATATTATTTCTTAATTGGAGATTCAACACCACAAAGCTCAATAATTGTCCATTGGCGCGAATAGTTTCATGTTTGTTTACATTACAAGGTCCCTATGATTGCCTGGCACCCAGTTCTGGGTGTACCCCACACAGTTGCAACCCTAATGGAGCTAAACACAAAGGAAATGGATGGATGGGGATCACTTTTAAAATGCAGATCAATGTTTCCCTCTGCTGGACAATAAGGGAAGGATTCATCAAGGATGGACTGCAACATGAGGCTCATCTGTGTCTCAATCCAGGTTACAATACAAAGCACACTTTGTTCAACCAGTCCCAGGCCGATTTTATTATTACAAAAGACAGCAACATAATTGTAACCCTCCTGCCCAGAATTCAGTTGAACGCCTAAATAAATCTACATCAACACTCATGCATCCATCCATCCATCCATCCATAAGCTTGCTTCACATCATTCACACATTCACAATGGGCTTCCTATTCCCTCCCTCCCCAACAGTCCTGTTGTCAAACTCAGTGACAACAAACACGCAGTGCAATGTCAAAAGTCTACTGCTGGCCCTCTTTCTTCTCGCCCTCTTTCTTCTCATCCTCTGAGCTGGAGCTGGAAGTGGAACTGCTGCTGCTGTCGCGCTCTGACGCCATCTGCAGGAGGACGAGCCAAAATGCACAACACGTCATACTTTTGCAATCTGGCTGCAACATCCCATTTACACAACTTGGACTCGTACGGTTGACCGTTAGAACATGTTTCCTCAGTGTTAGCATCTGCTTCATACAAGTTTTATGTATTTTGTATGAGTGTTATTTAACAAACAGCACAAATGCATCGGGTCTTGGTCCTTAAACCCACAAACAAATAGCGAGGGTTGACTACAGCATTGCACACACCTTCTTGTAGGCCATTTCGAAGAGCTTGAGTGACGCCTGCTGAAGGTTGCTGGCCGCCTGCTTGATGTTCTCTCCGGTTTCTGATTCCTTGTTGGTAAGAATATCTCGGACCTTGGTGATCTCCTCCTTCAGTTTGGTGCACTGCAAGGAGGGAGTTACAAAAGCTGTACTTCGCGTTTCTCAATTGGCCACATGTCCTGTGCCCACGCGTACTTCACTACACAGCACGCTTCCTCCATGCCATTGCTTATGTTAGTCGCCAGACTTCATAATACAATACTGCATTTACTGTAAATGGGGGGGAGTTGGCGATTTAAAAAAAAAAAAAAAAAAAAAATCACAATATTGTAAGAAAAAAAGAGCTTATACTTAAAAAAAAATATAACAATATTGTGCTTTTGTAGATAACAGCAATGCATATAAACCACCTCCAATCTCTAATAATATTGAGGCACTGCTAATGCAAGCACACATTAGGTGCGTTTCCATTACCCTCAGTTTTGCGCAAAAGGCATGTTTCGCAAAAGTAAGCTGGTAATGGAAACACCGGATTTGCGAAAAAACTCAAATATCGCAAAAAAGTTTTTGCGCTCTCATGAGGTGGTTTTTGAGACGTATCGAAAAAGAAGTATTTCGCAAAAGTGTAATGGAAACACTGTGTGCATTAGTAGTCATGTGACACCCGCCCGGTCACGGAGGAAAGGAATGTAACACATTGTTTATGTGTATTTTTATTAAACTTGTAATTACTATTTGGTTTAAGAATTATTAATTTCGGGTTTGTATTTTAGTTTTACATGCTGAAGTGATTTGTATCGGCTACTGCACGTCATGAGCATAAAAGAGAGAGAGCTGCCTTCGAAAAGTTGAAGGAGAGGAGAGCTTGAAATCCTGTCCTGCCATGTCTGGTTAATTTAGCAGAAAACATCAGAAACTTTTAACAATTTGTAACCCGCCTTTTACCCAGCTTCTGCATGGGAACAACAACATTTTAGGATTACAGGAAGTAGGAAGTACGGTGCCACTCGCTTTCGTGTCAGAACTGCTTGCCGACTGCCGAGGGACACACACAACACCACCACCACTAAATGCCCGAAACCGCCCGATGACGACGAGGGTGAGTGTTTTTAAAGTAATATAACTATACCGGGCGTCAGTCTTCCGTAAACATCATGAGCCCCTCCTACAGAACAGCGAGGTCTCGCGAGACGGGACATTCCGAGAATTGCGCCTCAGAAGCGAAACTCTATTCAATGGAAACACCGACAATTCGAAATTGTGCTTTATCGAAATAGTACAATATCGCTTTTATTTTTGCGAAAAAGGGTAAAGGAAACGCACCAATTGATCGCTTCACAAGCAAATTAGGTTCCCCTTCATCTGACAATTAGCATAGATTTTAAACATAGAAGGCCAAAACATCCCTAATGAAAATTACATTGCACTAATAAATTAGCTACTAGAGGGTGCTAAAACTGCACAAATGGAAATCAATCTGACTTTTTTTTTTTTAAACAGATGTGTTCCTTTTAAATATTATGAACATGACGACGATATTGTGGAAGTTTTAATATCACAATATTGCCCTATTCGTGACATCCCTACTTGATGACACAGTAAATAATTCAGATTGTATATGAAATTGTGAGCTGTGATTACACACACAAAAACTAGATACAAGTCACCCCAACTGCAAGTGTGATGTACCTCATCAGCAGGAAGCTGGTCCTTGAATTCCTCCATCTTTGACTCCGTATCGTGAACAATGCCCTCTGCCATATTTACAGCCTCCACACGCTCCTAGAAGACACAATGAGATCAAGTCTGTTACACCACTCATAGATATGATTAAATCAAAACCTTAATTAATACTCAAGTTACTTCAATTAAACCTATGTTCATTGATTATGCCAGAATAAACAGAAGAGGGGTGTCAAAATTAGCATGTTAATAGGTCAAAAAGTAGTTACTCAACAAAGTAAACTGTCATATTATTCTGGCGAATCACGTGCACATATATATTAGGGCTGGGAATCTGACTGTCTCACGATTCGATTCGATTACGATTTTTGGGTCTACGATTCGATTCAGAATCGATTTTCGATCCAAAATTATTTGATTGACAAATGATTTCTGCTTCAATTTTCAGATATGCACAACATTGTCATGATCTACTCCAGTCTGCTTTGCAAGACAAAATGACAAATAGAGACATTAAAGTGTCTTTTTAAAAAACAAAAAACAAAACCATTTATTAATTTTGTATTGTAAGTTCATTTTTCCACAAAAAAAAAAAAAAAAAGCCCACACAGCATGTGGGCTACAACTGCCTTTTCCCCTTCTTTTTCATTCAATAAAAATCGATTTTTGGATATTAATATCGATTCGATTTGATTAATAAATGAGAATCTCGATTCTTTTATGAATCGATTTTTTTGCACACACCTACTATATGGTCCCAAAAAAGAAGTATTTACACAGTCAGCAAACTGTATGTTTGTTCGGAGAAAAAGAGTTTCTGCATTAAAACAACAACAATATATGTATGTTAAGCCTCTGTACTATGGTTTGATAACTGGAGGGGGATGAAAATTAACAACCAATTTGCATTTTCTAGCTAACAGCCAATTGGAGCAATTGTCACTAACATCAATTTGCATAAAAACCAAAATGGCAGAAAAATATCTTAAAGAGATACTTTACTTTTATTCAGCCATTTTTGGCAGTCAAACATTTATATTTTGCCTATAATAAATTTGATATTTTTTATTATTTTTCATGTACAATTAGTACGTTTAAAAACATTTTGCAACTTGCTGTCGACTGAAAATGACATCACAAGGGCTGTTAACCCATCACAGCTCAGCTTGTGAATGTCACATGATCAAACCTAGTAAACAGCTGAGCTGTGATTGGTTACCTGAGCCCTTGTGATGTGGTTTTCAGTCGACAGCAAGTTGCAAAATCCATTTTTAAAGGTACTAATTGTACATTAAAAATAATGAAAATATAAAATTTATTATAGGCAAAATATTAACTTTTTATTGCTATAATGGGCTAAATAAATTAAGTATTACTTTAATAATTACACCATTTTAATCACTGCTTTTTATTTTAAGTTCCCGCTTGCACCATGAATGTATGGAGTAAGATTGTGTACACTTGATGAAACCATGACTGTGGACCACACAATAAACAATGACCTCCAAGCCGTGTTCCTTCCTCGTCATGATGTGAAGATGATGAATTTAAGAATATGCTTATTTCTTTGAAGTAACCACTTGTTACGGTGTTGTAATGTGACATTGCAGATGGTGATATTGCCGTGCCATCATGTTTATTGCATAACGTGATGCGTTACATTGACATAACATTAACAGAGTTGCTCTGACGGGCAAATTCATTCGATTACTGCGCTATGACAAAATTAATGCTGTACTAATTTAAGACCATTATTCCCAATGCTGAACATAATAGACTCCCCCAAAAGAATCTTGTGATGACATATGATCACTTCAAGCTCATCACCCCTTCAAAATGAGGCCCTCACCTTCCTCCTCCTGTCCTCCTCTGCATACTTCTCAGCATTCTTCACCATATTCTCAATGTCATCTTTACTCAGACCTCCTGATGACTGGATAACAACTGCAGGCAAACAAACAAGCAACACAGATTAGGTTTGTAAATCCCATTTTTAAACGAAACAAAGGAATACTATGACACATACGCACTAATGACTTTATTTTTCATTAAAGCTACATTGCAGAGTTGAAAATGTTACTATTAAAGCGTTTTCTACATCATGCATGCTCCTCCAATGCCCAGATGAGTACAAAGAGCCCCGACTTAACTGTGACTGCGCAGTTAAAAATATATTATATATCTTCTATTCAGTTTCTTGGGGGTACGGAGGGGTGGAGTGCTGGAGGGGTCATGCAGCGTTGTGTTGGCTAGCGTACGACAATTTGGATGGGGAAAAAATAAAGAAATAAAAGATGAGGCCGGCTTTAAGGTTAAAGGTTTTTCATTTGAGGGCCACATACAGAAAATCAGAAGGACGCAAGGGCCACATAATGTTATGAAGAGAAATTGTGTTTAGTCCTAAAAATTGTACAAATAATTTATTTGTGCTTTTGCATATTTAGAAAAATGCTACAGTATATAAACCAATTTATTTGTAATATGGCAGTGGGGTTATTATAGTTTTGGAATTTTTCATTTTAGTTAGTTTTTATTAGTTTTCAGGGTGGTTCTGTTAGTTTTTATTAGTTTAGTTCTTGCTTAGTTTTAGTTTAGTTTGTTAGTTTCAGTATTAGTATTAGTTAAAAAAAAAAAAGAAAGTTTATTACTTGGGCGCAATATTTAAAAAACAGCATGGGTGCAACGTCATTTGAAGATGCTTTTCCATTGGCTGCTGCTAGATGACGTCACTTCTGTGTGACATACTTTCAAACGTCATTATTCCGGTTTATATCAAAATAAATCTACTAAAAATCACATTTAAAATCATCCCCAAAGGCTCATGCATTAAATTAATAACCAAAGACTAAAACGAATGACATGTTTGCTACTAGTTACTTTTAGTTAGTTTTGTAAACATAAAATGTAGTTTCAGTTAGTTTTCATTTTTTAAAAAGCATTTTCGTTTTTATTTTATTTCGGTAACAATATTGGTTTTTGAGTTTTAGTTTTTTCATTAGTTTTAGTTAACTAAAATAACCTTTAATGGCACCTGTTTTTCGACACCCTCCCTTCTTACTTTGACCATCTCCAAATATTTTTGCTTTATTTTATTTGAACTGAGTCAAATGCCATTTTTAGCATATGTCGCGGGACACTGAAAAATGGATGGCGGGCCGCAAATAGCCTTAGTTTGGTTAAAGGTATGGTCCAAATGATTTGTTTTGGCCTGTCCAGGGACGTTTCTTTGCGGAGACTCAACGTTTTCCTTCCAGCCAAACAACGGAGTCAGGCTACTATAAGCGGCATATGCAAATTTTGCTGCGCCAACGCACACTCCTAATTGGTGGACTGTTTCCGCGACATATTTGATTCGGCCCTACGAAAGCATGTTCCTAATCGGTGGGGTTGCTTTCAAGCTCGTTCCTGGTTGGCTGCTTCCTCAAGTGTCAATTGAGTTGAATATTGTGTTAATAAACAACGGAAAAAACTTCAGCCCATGCCTTTAACTATTAAACTCTTTAACGTTCAATGTGAACTCTTGCTGAATTTGATTATGTGCATAAATATCAAGTGTGAACCATCTTCACAGTTGTTTGTTTATACTGCGATTGGACTTGAAGACTTGCAACGGGGAAACAACTCACTCTGCTGCTCCCGGCCTGTCCCTTTGTCCTTGGCGGACACGTGGACGATGCCATTGGCGTCGATGTCAAAGGTGACCTCAATTTGGGGAACACCACGGGGGGCAGGGGGGAGTCCCACCAAGGTAAATTGACCCAGCACCTTGTTGTCTGCCGCCATCTCTCTCTCACCCTGACACACTTTGATCTCCACTTGCGTCTGTCCGTCTGCTGCTGTGGAGAAAACCTGAGCGGGAAGAAATGCGGCATTGCGGTGTCATTGTTTCAAGATGAACAAGGCTCAGATCAGAATGTGTCCATGCAGTCCGTCCAAATGTCTGCACCTGGCTCTTCTTAGT
This sequence comes from Festucalex cinctus, assembly GCF_051991245.1. Lineage (NCBI taxonomy): Eukaryota > Metazoa > Chordata > Actinopteri > Syngnathiformes > Syngnathidae > Festucalex > Festucalex cinctus. The sequence goes on along the minus strand of NC_135419.1, from coordinate 23,778,664 downwards.
GGGAATGGTTGTGTTCCTGTTGATGAGCTTGGTGAAAACTCCACCCAGAGTTTCAATTCCCAGCGACAGTGGCGTCACATCCAAAAGCAGCACATCTGTGACATCTCCTGCCAGGACGCCACCCTGGATGGCCGCTCCTATGGCAACGGCCTCATCTGGGTTGACAGACTTGCTGGGTGCGCGGCCAAACAGGTCTTGAACAGTCTGTTGGACCTAAAAGAGAGAGACTGTGTTACGCCTCTGTCAATGTTATAGCAGAGCAGGGAAGAGCGAGAAAACATATCACTGGGTACCTTGGGCATACGTGACATGCCTCCAACCAGAAGCACCTCTCCAATGTCACCCTTGGACACTTCTGCATCTTGCATGGCCTTCTGACAAGGAGCGACCGTACGACGGATCAAGTCGGCTACAAGGCCTTCGAACTGAGCACGGGTCACCTTCATATTGAGATGTTTGGGCCCGGATGCGTCCATGGTCAGGTAGGGAAGATTGATGTCAGTCTAAAAGCGAGAGCAAACAATTAAGTTACACCGACAGCCCAGCTCGGAAAGTACCTGAATGACTTCTTTGACATTAACTCTAACTGCCACGCGTTATCAAAACAAAACAACCCCCACAGTTCCAGCCGATTTCGCTGTTTAGGCATTCATCAGATTCCATCATGTTTCATTGTAATTCCAGACACCGACAGCCCATTGAAAAGAGTCACAATGCTGCTATCTACTGGCCATAGTTGGTGTTTTTAATTCCACAACCCATTGAAAAGGCAGCGCTGCACTAAGATGTTGCACTTAACATTGATAAAACAAAAAAACCAAAAAACATAGATGACGTCATTTAACGTTTATGGCGGCATACATCCTGATTTTACTAATCATTATTAAACGTTTTTGGCGGTCAAAGAGTTAACGGAGTGATTGAATGATGCAACAGCATTTAAGAAAAGATAGATGCCTTTGAACAAAGCCCGTGCAAGGTTTCCACCCAATCAAATTTTAAGATCAGTCTGAATGAAATTTAAAACAGATATCACAAAACAAAAATTTGGAAAAAAGGCAAAATGACTTGCCACGGAAATATATTCAATAGGAAGGCAGTATTCAAGTTGGTTATACAGTGATACCTCGGCTCACGAACTTAATTGGTTCCCAGAGTGTGTGTAAGCCAAAAAGTTCTTCTTCCGAACATTTATTTCCCATAAGAAACCATTAAAATGAGAATAATCCATTCCCAGGTCCCTATAAAACAATTTTCTACTAAATAAGCCTTAAAACTACACAAAAATATACCTTATTTTATGTATAATAAATGTGCTATTGTATTGTAATTAAAGAAATAAATTGTACTGTATAATAAAGTTGTTTTATTTTACTTTGTGATGGTAGTTCTTAAGGATAGTAGCAATGGTAGACTTACTTCATTCGCGAGCGTTTCACCGCTGTTTATGGAACGGTTGTCGCTCATTCGCACTTTCGTGCTCACCGGAGCCAACTACTTTCACCTCTTTCCTGGGACTAAACAGCCGTGGCACGATTTTCTCCTTTTTTGAGGTACGTGATGGCACTTTCGCTTTTTTTAGTGGCGCGAACTCCATTGACTACAATGCAAACGCGCCGCCGAATCGCCGTCCCTCGCTGGTAAGCATTAGGCTTAACACTAGCCTGTAGTGGGGTCTTTTTCGGTCCCATAATAGCAAAAGTACACTCAAAATGTCTATCAAACACAAACCGCGTCCGCACTAAAAGAAAGGGGGTGACGAACTGGGACGGCGTGAGCGTGCGTCAGCTTCTCGTGGCCGCCACCGTGGTGCTGTTCGACCGCGTGGTTTGGTTCGTCCGCCGAAAAGTAGTTCGTCAGCAGAGACTAAATTCTCGCGAATTTAATATTCGTGAGGCGAAAAGTTCGTGAGCGAAAGCGTTCGTCAGGTATCACTGTATATTTAACTTGAACCACAAAAAAGGGGAAAAAGATCTTGGTTCGGCGATATATCGCGATACTACATCGCGCGATTCTCGAATCGATTCAATAATCGGCAGAATCGATTTTTTTTTTTTTTAGGATTCACACCTTGAGCATGGAAGCCTTAATATTTTATTTTAATGCTGTTCAAACATGAAACAGATTACAACCTCTATAAGACTGAAATTTCAGATAAATAAATAATACATTTTCATATAAATCTTACACTCTACAAGCTTACTGATTATTATTTTCTAAATTTGAATGAAAAAAATCGCAACAATCGACTTATAAACTCGTATCGGGATTAATCGGTATCGAATCGTGACCTATGAATCGTGATACGGATCGAATCGTCAGGTACTAGGCAATTCACACCCCTAATATATATATATATATATATATATATATATAAAATACATTTTCATATTTTCACACCCCTAATAAATAAATATATATAAATAATACATTTTCATATTTTCACACCCCTAATAAATAAATATATATATATATATATATATATATATTTATTTTTTATTTATTAGAGGTGTGAATTGCCTAGTAGCTGACGATTCGATCCGTATCACGATTCATAGGTCACGATTCGATTCGATACCGATTAATCCCGATATGAATTTACAAGTCGATTGTTACGATTTTTTTTTTACTCAATTTAGAAAATACCATTCAGTAAACTTGTACATGTACACTAAGATTTGTATGAAAGTTTATTTATTGATCTCAAACTTCAGTGTTATAACTGTGATCCACTGTATTTTAACAAACAGGTTGTAACCTTTTTCATGTTAGAACAGCATTGAAATAAAATAGTAAGGCTTAATGTTCCATTAATATAACATTCTTCCATGCTGAAGGTGTGAAAGTTAAGACGTTTTGTTGAATATTTTTTCATCAAAAATGGATGTTAAAAAATCGATTCGGCTGCCTATTGAATCGATTCGAGAATTGCGTGCTGTAGTATCGCGATATATTGCCGAATCGATTTTTTAACACCCCTAATATATATATATATATATATATGTTAAAAATGGAAGAATTTTCACCAGATGACTTGAATAGCTGTTTGGGAAGAATTTGTTTAACTTGCCATGACCCCATTGTATTTATATAATATCAAATGTGCATTGCATTCAGTCTCCATTGTAATGAATGTTTTTTTTTTTTTTTCCCGCCAAATCAAATTTTTGTGTTAGGAATGTGACAAATGCATTAATAAATAAATAAATAAATAAATAAATAAAATAAATCAATAAATAAAAAAAAATTGGCTGTACTATACTCAAGTCTCCATGGCATGAGTAATCAATAGAAAAAAAGTCATTTTGGTGGCGAACTACTCCTTTATTGGTTTATTCAATGCAAAAACTCGATATCTTATCACAAATATTTGTCTGATTTCTAAATAATTATGATCATCATTAGTATTATAATAGATTAAAATTGTCTAAGAACAAGTTACTTTTTAGGTGCCAAGTCTCATCTTAAATGTAATGTGATTTGTTTGGCCCATAAATTAACCATTTGAAATGTTAATAATAATAATAATAATATCAACTGCAAGAAGCAGCCTGGTCAAGTCATTTAAAAGGCAGCTGTCCTCACCATGTTTGCAGCATTGTCTGTCTGATGGCATTTCATACCGCTTATCGAGCGTGTGAATCGTTTTTTTTTTTTTTTTTAAACCCTCTTTAGTTACGGTGTTGAATGAATGGCACCATGTCTTTCGCCAGGTAAAAAGTCTGATTTGTCGGCGCTGTTTGGATGGTGTTTGGGCAACAACGGTGAAACACTGTCGGCAGAGGATCTTCTTTTTTAGTCGAAATACTTGCATAATTCCGATGTTGACTTTCTACTAAATCCACTGTCGCTTCTATCGCTGTCTCCTCTCCTACTTGTCGCCATTGTCGCCTGTTCGTGTTTTCAGAGCAGACAGTTGTGAGAGTGGAGGTGGAGGGGCGGGTGAGCCGTAGGGAAGGGGGAGAGCGAGACAGGCTGCGCGGAGGAAATGGCTGCTTTTATGAAGCAAAACAAAAGTTTGCTTGTTCAAAGTTAACTAATTAATTAATTAATTAAAACATTGCACGTCCGCGATGTGGCTATCGCGCATGCCCACATCGCAATCACGATCTTCAAACAGTATATCGTACAGGCCTAATCAGAATACTTCTGGGATTAGGTAACAAAACTCAAGTTGGAAAGAAAAAAATCCTGTTTTAAATGTTTAAAAAAAATTGTGGGAAATGTGATTATAGTAGAGAGTTTTGTGTTCAGCTCGTAGTAGTACTACATTCAAATGTGCTTGGAGCATTCATAGATTTTACTTAATCTAATACGTTAAACAATATAATGTGAAACTAAAAACTAAAAGTTAACTTTGGATTTTCAAATTTCACACTTTTTAAACCTAGTGGAAACCTTTCTGCCGAGCTGTCATTTCCTTGAATGACGCGCGTTTACCTGCAGTGAGGATGACAGCTCACACTTTGCCTTCTCGGCCGCCTCTCGAACTCTCTGGAGGGCCATGCTGTCTTTCGTCAGATCCACACCAGACTGAGGTGGCAAAACAACAAAGTTTATTAACACCGAGCATTTCAACCCATGACGCCATTGCATTTTCAAGACGGTCAACTATTAATCACCTCTCTCTTAAATTCCTTGACAATGTGTTTGAGTAGGGGCAGGTCGAAGTCTTCTCCTCCAAGGATGGTGTCGCCATTGGTGGACTTCACTTCAAAAACGCCCTTTTGTATCTCCAAGATGGAGATATCAAATGTACCTCCACCAAGATCATACACGGCAATACTGGAAAGCAGAGAAGCTAGTTTTACTGGGAAGCTCAAGTCCAGCGGAAGAAGACATCTTACATTACTTTCATATCCACTATGACCCTCACACCTCTCATAAGATTACAGCCCAAATGCGTGATTAAATGAAGACTAAATCATTGTTTGTACTTGTTAAATCTGTGTCAGTGTAAAAGGTCAAATGTTGTGGTTAAATCAAGGATGTCCAAACTTATTTGTATGAGGGCCCGCAAACAGAAAAATGGATGGATGAAGAGTCACTTTGAAATCCTTCAACTTTATTAATTTATTAAACGTGCTCAAATCAACCAAATAAGCAATTGTATATTGATACATTCTGCTTAATTTGATAAACTGCTACATAACAGCTTTCTGTAAAGATAAGGTGGAGTGGCTTCTGCCTTGTAGCACACGAGACCAGATCCATCCCTGCACTCAACAGCAGCCGAAACCCAGCTCCATAATCAGAACAAAACAAAAGCAAGCTTAGCAAGATGAACATTTTCTTAATTTACCACACTGTTTTGAAGCATAATTATTTTTTGTTTAAATAGTTAATTTCTGTTTACATATTTAGAAAAACTCAAGTATATAAACCAATTAGTGTTAGTGGCATCAATTATTTTTTACACTATCACTCTGCCCACCTATACCCTTTTTTATTTTATTAATATTTTTGTAACTGGCCTTGTCAAATCATTTTTAGTATATGCCACGGGCCGCTAAAAAATGGATGGCGGACCACAAATGGCCCCCTGCCTGTAATTTGGAAAATGAAGTGATAATTAAATGATGAAACCGCTCCTACTCGTTTCGTTCCGTCTTGGCACTTTTTGATTAAAAATTAGCTAATTACGACTCCATAAAAAACTGAATATTTTCATTTTATGGTTTGACTTTTTATACATTTTGTTTAGAAACATTTCTACTCACATCTTGTCCTGGGTTTTGTCCAAGCCATAGGCCAGCGCAGCCGCTGTGGGCTCATTGATCACACGCAGGACGTTCAATCCAGCAATCTGGCCAGCATCCTTGGTAGCCTGAATACACACGAATATAGCAATTAGTGGAAATGGGAAAAATGACAAGGATTAAATACATCTGATAATCCAAACATTAATTTTGCTGCTTTCACAGACTCAACTCAACTTTATTTATAAAAGCGCTCATTCAGAACGCTGCAGTTCGAGTTCTGACCAAAACAAAGATCAGAACATATTACTCCAGTACTTAAGGATTTACACTGGCTCCCAGTCAGCTGAAGAATCAATTTTAAAAGTTCTGCTACTCGTCTATAAATCACTAAATGGTTTGGGTCCTGAATATATCCAAGAAATGCTGATTGAGTACAAACCCAGCAGGGCTCTGAGATCTACAGACTTCTACAACTAGTGGAACCCAAAGCTCGAAGCAAACATGGTGAAGCTGCATTTAGCTATTATGCTGCACACAGATGGAATAGGCTACCAACAGAAGTGAAGTCAGCCCCGAGTGTAAATGCTTTTAAATCCAGGTTAAAAACTTTGCTTTTTTCTCATACCTTTGATAAACTCATTCACTCCCGGTATACTTGTCAATTACAATTTTTCAGAGTGGGGATAGATGGGAAGAATCTGATTATGCTCCACTGTAAATGTCAAACTTGGAAACAACTTTACTGATGCCCAACCACCGGTAGATGACATCATTGCCCCATTTTATATGAAATAAACACAGTTTCAGAGTCCATGGGAGAAATGGCTGTATTTTAGAAAACCTATATTTTTCTACTGTCAATTATAAAAGAACGGGGCGGGGCATAAAGTATTGAATTCTATTCTGTCATTTGGTAGATTCGGCTTATATATAATTATTGAACGTAATATCGCGCGGGTATTGAAAATTTTGAAATTTTCTAAAATGGCTGGTAGTGAAAGAGTTAAGGACTTTCAAACAGCTTTAATTCAATTTTTTTCCCCTTCCTTTTTAATTATTTTTATTATTATTTTAAACTTCCTTATGCTAAATGTTTTAAAGTTTGCTGAATAATGTTTTAATATTGTCATTGTATGTTCTTTTAGTAAATTTTGTAACCTACCGGTACTTTTATTTACGCTTCTTCCTCTGAATGTTAACTACTGTACTGTGTTTGTTGATGCTTATGTTGTCTTTCCTTGTGTAAAGCACATTTAGTTGCCTTGTGTATGAAATGTGCTATACAAAAACTTGCTTTGCCTTTAACTCATTCACTGCCAGTCTTTATAGAAAATGTTTACATTTCCAATACTCACGTGATATTACATTCAATAATTATATATAAACCGAATCTACCAAATAACAGAATAGACTCCCTACTTTTTTGTCCCGTCCCGTTCTTTTATAATTGACAGCAGAAAAATGTAGGTTTGCCAAAATACAGCCATTTCTCCCATGGACTCTGAAACTGTGTTTATTTCCTATAAAATGGGGCAATGATGTCATCTACCGGTGGTTGGGCATCAGTAAAGTTGTTTCCAAGTTTGATATTTACAGTGGAGCATGCTCAGATTCGCCCCCATTTAGCACCGCTCTAAAAAATACAATTGACAAGTATACTTGTCAAAGGCAGTGAATGAGTAAGCCGGCATTGCTGTATACAAAGTGCTGTACATTAAACAACTACTGTATATGATGTTATATACTTTTGGTGCACCAAAACAAATAATGCAATGACCCACATGATTGGAAATTCAGCAAAAATGTAGCCATATTATAAGGTTATCTTGTTGAAATACTTTATTTTAATCAATAACATTAGGACAATGGAGACAATATGATTGTGTATGCACTCTTTTATTTAGTGCAATGCTAAAGTATGGGATCGAGACTATCAGCACATACTCAAAAAATAAATAATTCTGGATTGGGTGTTAAAAAAATATTAGGATTTCCCAAGCAGATTCAGTCGACCTACGCATCATAACGTGTTCTGCACCTAAATGAATATTACAGTTTGTAGGCTTTGTACTGTGGACCAGGTAGGTTTAGGTGCATTTTGATCCATTCAGACAAGTTTGCAGTACTCGCATGGGACAGTGACATTTGTTTACATCTAGAAGACACATTTACAGTCACACTAGCGAAGTGGAAGCAACAAATAACTTTCATACATGCTGTCTACTAAGAAAGTTAAAGACTGTCCCTTCCTAAAGCACGTTTAACAGCAACAATGTAAGTATTTGTGCGCAAACCTGTCTCTGAGAGTCATTGAAGTAAGCTGGTACTGTGATCACAGCATTTTTCACTTTAGTTCCCAGGTAGTTCTCTGTACACACAAAAAAGAAAGAAAAAAAAAACTGTAAAACAGCAGATCAAAAAGTGTCTGTTGTCTGTGTACAACAAACCTCTGAGAAAAATCAGCCATTACCTGCCGTTTCTTTCATCTTCATCAGGACGAAGGCTCCAGCCTGACTGGGGGAGTACAATTTTCCATGAGCCTCCACCCAAGCATCACCATTAGAAGCACGCACAATCTTGTAGGGCACATTCTTCCTGTTGATGGAAAACACAATTACATTAGCAAATGTGATCTATTCATCATCCCATATATTTGCACATTCTTACTCACAGGTCTTTCTGGACTTCAGCGTCATCGAAGCGGCGGCCGATGAGTCTCTTGGTGGCGTACAACGTATTCTGAGGGTTGGTGACAGCTTGGCGTTTAGCGGGCATACCGACCAGACGCTCCCCTTCGGCGGTGAAGGCAATGACTGATGGAGTCGTCCTGGCTCCCTCTGCGTTCTCCAGCACCTGCCAAGAAAGAACATGTTACATAGACTCATGTACATCGTGCTGCATCATGACAGCAGAGGAGACAGTCACACAAATAAAATCTGTATTATTCTTATAGTTCCCATTTACAAGTTATCTCAAGGTACTATTCATTTGGAGCGAGTCTATGACACTCCAGCTTCACACGTTGAAGAAAACCAACTGAACCCCAAGATAGTAATTCATTTAAGCGTAATATTTCTATATTGCCATTAAAACAGTAACACGTTGCAAAATGTCACTTTGTGCAATCATAAAAAAGCAAGGTCCTTAAAAAGGTCAACTATTCAGATTGAATTGATTTTTTTTTTAATTACACCTGTATCAAATGTAACCTTATGAAAATGATCAACATCAGCTACAAAAGTTTTGATCCACACTCATGAACTAAAAACAAAATATGAACTCAAATATTTCTGAAGATATACTAACGATCAAACAGACCAACATACTCTATCGCTCTCTCAATTTTTTTTTTTAAATATTTAGATTGCTATTTTGACTAGCTACGATGTTGAATGTAAATGTGCCAAAGAACATTCCCCAAACTGGATTACATACTGTACAGTGGCATGAAAAAGTATCTGAACCTTTTGGAATTTCTCACATTTCTGCCTAAAATCACCATCAAACGTGATCTGATCTTTGTCAAAATCACACAGATGAAACAACAGTGTCTGCTTTAACTAAAACCACCCAAACATTTACAGGTCTTCATATTTTAACAAGGATAGCATGCAAACAATGACAGAAGGGGGGAAGAATAAGTAACTGAACCATCACATTTAATATTTTGTGGCCCCCCTTTGGCAGCAATAACTTCAACCGGACGCTTCCTGTAGCTGCAGATCAGTCTGGCACATCGATCAGAACTGATCTTGGCCCATTCTTCTTTACAAAACTGCTGTAGTTCAGTCAGATTCCTGGGATGTCTGGCATGAATCGCTGTCTTGAGGTCATGCCACAGCATCTCAATGGGGTACAAGTCTGGACTTTGACTTGGCCACTCCAGAACGTGTATTTTGTTCTTCTGAAACCATTTTGAAGTCGATTTGCTTCTGTGTTTTGGATCATTGTCTTGTTGCAGCATCCATCCTCTTTTTAGCTTCAACTGTCTGACAGACGGCCTCAGGTTTTCCTGCAAAACATCCTGATAAACTTTTGAATTCATTTTTCCATGAATGATTGCAAGTTGTCCAGGCCCTGAGGAAGCAAAACAGCCCCAAACCATGATGCACCCTCCACCATGCTTCACGGTGGGGATGAGGTGTTGATGTTGGTGAGCTGTTCCATTTTTCCTCCACACATGACGTTGTGTGTTCCTCCCAAACAATTCAACTTTGGCTTCATCAGTCCACAAAATATTTTGCCAAAACTTCTGTAGAGTGCCCAAGTGCCTTTTTGCGAACATTAAACGAGCCACAATGTTTTTTTTAGACAGCAGTGGCTTCCTCCGTGGAGTCCTCCCATGAACACCATTCTTGGCCAATGTTTTACATATAGTTGATGCATGCACAGCGATATTGGACTGTGCCAGTGATTTCTGTAAGTCTTTAGCAGACACTCTAGGGTTATTTTTTACCTCTTTGAGTGGTCTGCGCTGAACTCTTGGCGTCATCTTTGGTGGGCGGCCACTCCTTGGGAGAGAAGTAACAGTGCCAAACTCTCTCCATTTGTACACAACTTCGCTGACTGTTGATTGATGAACATCCAGACTTTTAGAGATGGTTTTGTATCCTTTGCCAGTTTTATACAAACCAACAATTCTTGATAGCAGGTCTTCCGACAGCTCTTTTGAGCGAGTCATGGTGCACATCAGACAATGCTTCTCATCAAGACAATTCTAACCAGGTGTGTGTTTTATAGTGGGTAGGGCAGCTTTAAGTCACTCATCAGTGATTGGGCACACACCTGACTTAAATTGTTTGGTAAAAATTTGTTTCAATTGCTCTTTAAGTATCCTTAGGCAGAGGGTTCAATTACTTATTCCTCCCCCTTCTGTCATTGTTTGCATGCCATCCTTGTTAAAATATGAAAACCTGTAAATGTTTGGGTGGTTTTAGTTAAAGCAGACACTGTTGTTTCATCTGTGTGATTTTGACAAAGATCAGATCACGTTTGATGGTGATTTTAGGCAGAAATGTGAGAAATTCCAAAAGGTTCAGATACTTTTTCATGCCACTGTACATGTAACACCAGATCTGAGATATTGGGTATCACCTTTGCTTGTTTACCCTCCATGACAGCAACACACGAGTTGGTGGTTCCCAGGTCAATTCCAATGACTGCCCCCTTGATGGCTTCGGACCTGCAAACGAGCCAAATATCGTTCATACGTCATCATTTTGCAACGAAAACGTGTTTTTTTACTCCAAATTATTGCTACTGTCTTCCCTCACTTATCGCAGCCCACAAAAAGTGAAATCTGAAGGAGAGTTTGGTCTTTTCACCTCTTATGTAATTATGAACCACCCGACATGGTTCCTATGCATTGAAACACTTGCTACACAATAAAATTTAACTGTTAAAGTGTGCAGTATGAATGAGTTCAGATATGATCATAGCACCATGCAAACCCTTTACCATAGCAGCGGACAAGGACAACTATGTTTAAGTTTTTCCTTTGTACATATATTAAAATATAGGGCCCGACCAATATGCATTTTTTTTAGGCTGATATCGATAGATTATTGGCAGAGGGAAAATAAATAAATACAGATTACTGATTAATCTGCCGATTAATATATAATGCATAAATTCCTTTCCAATGGGTGCCAATTCCGCACAAACTTTCGCAATTAAGATTCTCTGCTTTGAATGACAAGTCCATATAAAAAAAAATTCACAAAGTATACAAGGTTATTGTATAGATTTATGTGTCACTAATAAAACAATTCTTACTTGTTTACAAATGCTGTAAAGCATTAACCTTTTCTTTTATAATTTTTTTATCTTGTGTTATTTTCACAAGTCTTGTGATTTAGTGGGCTAACCTGGGATCTCGGGGATTGTATTTCGTACCATGTCGTGGAAATGTGCAAGAAAAAAATAATAATAATCTTGGACGTTTGCATCCTGGGATTTTGAGAAAAGAAAGTCTTTGAACCCTTGAAATATCAACTTTATTAACTTGAAAGGACAATTACAAATAATAATAGAATAAACTAAAAATAATAGCAACAGAAAAAAAAAAAAAAAAGGAAAAGAAAAAAAAAAGAGTAAGAACAAATACTGACTGTTCCTATGCGTTTTGGCCTCTTGGGGGCAGTGTGGGTACAATTATGGTGGATTTTATAAGACTTTAGATCCTTCCTTGTTAAAAATTAAACTGTTAAATTGTCAAGGCCACCATTTTTCTTTGCCGCCTTCTTCGACGTATTAAAAATATCAAAATTAAAACAAAATGAGAAGAAAGTTTGGTGTCCTGACTTGTGGTTCGAGCTGGTGTTTATATTGCTTTGCCTCCCTCTACAGGTATTTTTGCGTAATTAACTTTTTCTGTTAATTCCAATCTGTGTACCCGTAGGCAGATTTAATCATGACACCTCCGCAACTTTGGCTAAACAACACACTAGCTTATGTGCTTACAGCCAGCTTCAGTGTTTTCACAACGTCTACGTGGGGCAGTAGTGGGTATCAGACACCGAACGGCAAGAGCCAAAATGTATTCAGCGCTGATTGACTGAATGACATCCAGCGATTACTTGTTAGGAAAAGTGAGTGCGCAAGGAAGCCGGCAGCATGCGGTGACTACTGTTCATTGATTGAGGGGGAGCAATGTTTAGCCTGGTGGGCCACCAGGCTGGCTTACACGACACTGGGGGAAACCCTAATCCAATATTTAACTACACTTCTTACTAAAAAAAACAAATGAACAAATCCAACAAATGATCAAAAAAGGTGACATTGACTAGCAATGTTTTGAAGTAGTTCTATTGACATACGCATATGATATCTTTTTTTTTAACTGTTGATAATATCCAGAGCCCTCATAAATATTCATTTAAATATACTTACGCATAGTCTCTCCTGGACAGGGCTCTGAGAGCATCAGATTGGAAGCCACTCCAGTGAGCCTGTGGAGAGATCACAATGTAATTTCTAAGAGCAAGGCTTCTGGACCAATCAAATGTTCTAAAATGATTGGGACATACAAAATAAATCTGGCATCCATGCATGTCATTCAATATCTGAAATGTATGAATGATTCTGTTTTTTTTGTTTTTTGTTACGTTGACAGAATTAGACACACTAATTGCTTTTATTTTTTTTAAACAATCACTTCAGCGGTTGGAATAGTTGAGGACTACGATCAAATCGTTAAATAGGTAACTGTACTGTGTTTGCAGCCATGTTGTATGTTAGTGGAAGTGACACTGGTCGTGCACAACAACCTGTGACAATGAATAAAATACTCAATTTGATTTAATTGGTTTTGGTTACCGTTCCTTTATATTTAACACGTCATTAATATTTAGGTTGGTAATTAAGGAGGTTCTGAATATATTTCTCCTTGATAAGAGGTCCTTGGACCCACATTGTTTGAGACCACTTGTGTTAGTGTTGGACGGATATTGCAGCTGGTAGGAGGAGGCCATCCATTTGAAGGTCAACGAGTCCACACATCTGCCACAGACTAGTGATGATGCATAAAACACAGGCTAATTTCACTACTAAAAACTGCAAGCGTCAACTAACATTTAAGACAATTAAGAAGGATTACAGTTTACATTACCAAACTACGCAACCGGCGAAATGTCATGCGCCGGCGTTAGCATTTAAAACGCTTTCACTCATAGCAAGCAATAATTAAACCAATGTTTCACAAATTAGTACAAGTGAAATTCACACCGACTGTGTAAAATATATTTCATTCCACGTGACGGCCGAATGCCAAATGGCGTGCTAAAAAGTCGGGAGAAGAAGCTAGCCTCAAGCTAACCGCTAACACATTAAACCTCGCAGTGGCCTGACAAAAGTCGCAATTGACGGAGAGTATATCCTAATGTCGTCTACATGAGTGAGAAGCTCACCTTTGTTAGCAGAGATGACACATTTCGTGCGCACTTTCTTGTCGGCAGAGTCCTTGAAACGCTTCTGGCAACGCTCAACATTTTTGACAGCTCGGCTAACTAAATGTAACAAAACGAGTTGAAACCGTTGAACAGTGGAGAATATTGACAAATATTCAAAAATCGCTGCCTTGTGTCTTCTCGAGAGCCAGGTCCTGATCAATGCTAGTACTGATGGCAAACTGGCAATCACAAGACCGGTGGGTAGTCAGTAAAGGCTAAAGAACTGCGACGCACCTTCTGGAATTATCCAACACATGTTACACCATGCAATGATGAAGGACCCCTAAAATAGGACAAAAACGTAATGCCTGATAATATTTTTCCATTAGAAACAATATATTTAAAAAAAATGAATTTTCACGTTTCATCATTCACTAGAAATATATTCAAATATTCTATTAATATTCTTATTAGGAAATGTAAAATTGATTTGTTAAATTTTTTAGGCGTTTACAATCGCGATTAGTATCGGGCACCTATGTTTGTGGTCATGTGAAGGTCATGATGTAACGGTCCCATCCATACTTTCAGGTGTATTACATCAGGGATGCAGATTGAAAATAACGATGCGAAATATATCGATATTATTTTGTGTCTGGAGTCGCTAAATATTCATGATAAATATCATATACGTTTTTTGTTTTGTTTTGCTTTGTTTTTAATGTGTGAGAGTAAGATATGGCCACAACGAATACAATATAGTTTGTTTGTAATCAGTTTGTTCTTCTCGCATTGCTTTGGTAAAAATATAAGTTGAATAAAGTGGCTTTTTATTGGCAAGATGGCAGGCGTCAGTTTAATGAACGTAACTCTTTAATGAGTTCTTCCGTGGGCTCCAGGTGGAGTGGAACCGTATTCGATTTCCGCCTTCAGTGAACGCAACAGTCGCTTATCTCGCGAGAAGTGAACAGAGAGGGTAACGTGGCTTAATGGCTGAAATGCAAATATTGTTAGAAAAAAAATCTAAATCTGCACACTTTTGCAGACATATCAGTAAATATTAATAACTGTAGCCGAAAGCCACACATGATCAGTCATATATATTTTAAAAACGCATACATTTCGAGAAACAGTGGCAGCTTTTCTTTTCGTTGCTTGCTTGTCAACAGCGGCACTGGAGGGTAGCACTCAGCAGTCGTGAAGTGAAGGGGAAGGGGCGTTCAGTGATAATCGTTCAGTTTGTCGGCGACCATGGCGGAAAGCGTTTCGTCGGGTGAATTCTCGAGCTCTCTGACGAGCTCCGCCGGGCTTCCTCCGCCGAGGACTCGTATCTTCAAAATCATCGTCATCGGGGACTCGGGCGTCGGTAAGACGTGCCTGACCTACCGCTTCTGCGCCGGAAAGTTCCCCGAGAAGACCGAGGCCACGATCGGGGTGGACTTCAGGGAGAGGTTGGTGGAGATTGACGGCGAGAAGCTCAAGGTGGGCATCGTAGCTGATTATGTGAATTGACCAGTAATTGGAGATATCTATTCGTAGCTCAGATACGTCGTCCAATAAAACGTAGGATGCGTTTAGGGAACTGATGTGTGCCTAACATCAAGACAAAATTATGTCACATAATCGTATTCAAGTTTAACATGTTATTATTTCCTACTCTTTGGTTGCCTCTTCTGTGGTACGCCCTATGAGATGATGGGTGATGTGTCGTTTCCAGTGCATCACTACAGGTTTGTCGCGGGTGACTGTTAATGGCTGATGTGACAAAAGTACTCAAGTATTTACAGTATATGCAGTCAAAAAAGTACAGACTGTAATGTAATCAAATACAAGAAAACTTTTTTCTTTTTTTTCTTTTTTTTTTCTTTTCTTTTTTTTACAAAAACTCCTATGCATTTTTTCAGATTAGATGGAAAATGTTGGAACACCAGGATTTTGTGGAGGGCTGACACGTACAACAATTATTGCTGTCAACATTATCTTTAATAAGACCATGGTTAGGATAGGGGCTATCTTGCTTCTAAAAGATCTCAACTAAATCAATGTGTTTTGGCTTTTCTTTTCGTGATACTGTACTTATTCCAAATGTCACCCCTTCTATGCACAGATCCAGCTGTGGGACACAGCAGGCCAGGAGCGCTTCAGGAAGTCCATGGTGCAACATTACTACCGCAACGTGCATGCTGTCGTCTTCGTCTACGACGTTACCAACGCTGCCAGCTTCCGCAGCCTCCCTGCATGGATTGAGGAGTGTAAGCAGCACGCTTTGGGCACAGAAGTGCCCAGGATCCTCGTTGGAAACAAGTGTGACCTCCAAGACTCCGTCCAAGTAGGAACAGACGTGGCGCAGCAGTTCGCAGACTCCCACTCCATGCCTTTGTTTGAGACCTCTGCTAAGAATCCGAACAGCCAGGGCGGCATGAGGTCTGGCAATAGTGACCACGTTGAGGCTATTTTCATGACAGTGGCTCACAAGCTGAAGTCTCAGAAGCCTCTCATGTTGAGCCAGCCTCCTGCGGGATCAGGAGGGAGAATCAACTTGAGCAGCAGGGAGGACAGCAGTGACGGGTCACGGGGATGGGCCTGCAACAGCTGCTGATTGGAGGAGAGATGAGACGAATGGATCATGAGGATTCAAAGATTGATTCAAAGCCACAAAACAAAACAAACCAAAAAAAAGACGACAGTCGCACATGTCTTGTGCTTACGTTCATTAATTGTTGGCTGTGGAGCAGGTGGATTTCTGTGTTGGAATGGAAATAAGTTTGGGCTTGGTGCAACAACATGGTCATAAATTAATTCATCTGTTGCTTGTGCTCTTTGGCTGCAAACGACACGCACTGTTGATGTAATTACAGAAATTGAAATGCACCTGTTGGGACAATGGTTGGAATGTGAAATTTAACTGTTTCTTCTTTGTCACCATAAAATACCTCTGTTCTCGAGAGCTGACTTCACATTAGTACATACAACCCCTAGCAAAGAGTATGGAATCACCAGTCTTGGACGAGCACTCACTCAGAAGTTTTATTCTGTAGATCAAACTCGGATAAAAAACATGAAACAGTCGTGATGCCATTCCAAAGTGCAACATCTTGGCTTTCAGAAACACTAAAGGAAATTAAGAAAAAACATTGTGCTGGTAAGTAAATGTTACTTTTACAGAGCAAGTGCAGGGAACTAAATATGGAATCACTCCATTTTGAGCAGAAAATAAGGACAAAAATGTTTGGGGATGATGAAATCATTTTCCGAGATGACAATGCATCATGCCACAGAGCAAAAAAACTGAAAGCATTCTTTGAAGAAAGACGCATCCAGTCAATGTTATGGGCTGCAAATAGTCCAGATCTCAACCCAATTGAAAACCTGTGGTGGAAATTGAAAAGATGGTCCCCAGCAAGGCTCCGACCTGCAAAGATGATCTGACAAAGGCAATCAAAGAGAGTTGGCACCAGATTGATGAAGAATACCGTTTGTCACTCATCAAGTCCATGCCTCAGAGACTGCAAGCTGTCATGAAAGCCAGAGGTGGGGCAACTAAATACTAGTGATGTGTTTTGGTTGTTTTTTCTTTGTCTGTTTTTCATGATTCCTTATTTTTTTCCTCAGAATGGAGTGATTCCATATTTATTTCCCTGCACTTGCTCTATGAAAGTAACATTTACTGACCAGCACAATGTTTTTTCTCCATTTCTTTTTGTGTTTCTGAAAGCCAAGGTGTTGCACTTTGGAATGACCTTACAACTGTTTCAAGCTTTTTATCTGAGTTTGAATAAAACGTCTGAGTGAGTGCTCGTTCAAGACTGGTGATTCCATACTTTTTGCTAGGGGTTGTATATGGCAAAACTTGATTCTTAGGTAAAGATCACCATGGTACAGTTTGCAAATTTAAATCAAGCTCTGGCTTGCATTTCCACAGTAGTCAGGATGGCATATCTATGTAATATCGTGACAGTGTAACTCAACAAGGAATTCTGCAAAGAAGAACATTTTAACACAGTAAAAGTGCAACAATGGACAATCGCCAGTATTTAGTTTTTCCTTGGCATTTGGCTGGCAGTTTGGGAAAAGGTATCCATTCTATTCCTGCTGTCACACATCATTCATTCATTCTGTTGTTGCATAGACTGTCGTGTTTCGGAATTGGTACTCCCAAAAAGGTGCCAAAAGGTGTATTCTGTGTACCCTTCACGTATTTTGATCATAGACGCTCACAAGTTGCATATCGTACCGAAAAGGACTTTTAGTCCTCAGTGGAAATGAGCCTTATAAGTTTCAGAAGCAATGCTCTTTACAGACCAGAGGCTGGTGTTCATAACCAAAGTTATTTAGCACCTCTGCTGTGTGACCACGGGTCTGCTGCACATTAACATATACTAATAAAAAGCTGTCACTCAGTCTAATAACCTCTCAGGTCAGAACTTTTTCTGGGCCAATGCACGTAGGGAGGAAAATTATAGCTGCACCTCAGCAAAGATTCTAATACACTTCACAGTAATTTGTTTTTGATTTTTTTTTTTCCAGGTTACAGACATGTAATACAAATCACTGGTCCTGTTTATCATAGAAATACTTTGCCATCGACTAATGAATTAAACTATTGGAGTAATGGTTTTGGTACTGGTTTTGTAATGAATGCTTGTGATAAACAAAAAACAAAACTTCTTTTAAAGCTGAATTTATTAAATGGTTCACAAAATTAAAAACTGACATTGTCACAATATAGAGGCAGTGAAATACTCATTCACTTACATTCATCTGATAGTTTAAGTTTAGCTATATATTATCTACGCAACTATGTACAGTAATCTTCAGTGAAAGAACGATGCTACTGGAGTGCTCAGTGCTTTCTATCTTTCAAGAAAAATGAAATGAATTGGCACAGTCTTTGAAAGCAGCATCGCATGTTCAAGTCTGGTATGAAAATAAGCGACAGCATCGTCTTTAGGTCAGTCTGCTGTATGGAGGTAGCTTGGAGGAATTGTCTTCCTCTGTAGTGCCACAGTCGGTCGACTGAACTGGAGAATTGAAGAGCCTGTCGTCACCTTCAGCTAAAAAGCGGAAAGACGACATCAGACTCTCGCGGCTAACGGCAAAAGATTCAAAATGGTCAAATCTTAACGACTTCAAGATTGAGAACTTGTACCTTGCCAGGTACACACCATCTCAGCACTCCCTGGGTCACACTGTGGAACCAGTGTCTCCTGCAATACACAGTAAAAATGGGGCCAATCAAACAATATGACATGTTCCAAAAAGCCAAATATATTAATACATTATAACAAACAGAAAATAATCATGGTAACAAAAGAAAACATTTATACCAGTGGCAATAAAGAAAGCTCAACATGTGCCACTCAAAAAAGGAGTGGGAAGAAGAAATCTTCCATCAACATACACAGCATTCATGCAACTTCTGCTTCCCTAATATATTAATTACATCCATTCAAGGTCTACTGGTCAAAAGTAGTGTTGATCCGATACCATTTTTTGGCCCCCGATACTGATCCCGGTACCCAGCTTTGCAGTATCATCTGATACCATACCGATACCTATGTTGTTGTTGTTTTTTTCCCCTCAACATGAAAAAGCTGTCCTGCCATTGGTTCAGAGCATTCAAGGGCCAATAGGATATCTTAGATCGGCATGCAGTGAACATGTCACATACCAGTAGTGAATGTCGTGCACAAGCAAGACACAAGATGCTGCATCCAAAATCCTATATTAGAGTTGGAATTAATGGTATCAGCATGTTACTTGTGATACCACTTTTTTAATGCAGTATCGGTGCCTCTGCCGATACCAGTATCGGTATCGGAACAACACTAGTCAAAAGCATGTTTGGAAAACTGGAACATTACATACAGATACAGTACTATCTAAATAATAATTTGTACAATTTTAGAATATAATATGTTGCGGCATTGCGGCAATAATTGAATACCAAACAAAGGTAATACAAATATTAGATAGCAACACTGCAATTGGCTGGCAACCCGTTCAGTGTGTACCCTGCCTACTGCCCATAGCCAGTTGAGATAGGCTCCAGCACCCCCCGCGACCCTTGTGAGGAGTAAGTGGTTCAGAAAATGGATGGATGGATATATAGCAAGTTAGCAACATGGTAAAGTATTATCAATACCCACATAGGAATGGAATATATCAGCATGATATAAAAAAAATAACTAACCAATGCCAAGACTTCAAATAACGATTACCGGTAATAGCAAATTTTATATCTGTCCTAATTGTACTATAAAATGTACAATAAAAAAAAATAAATCCCAAGTGTTCATAAACTTGTTAACAAAAGTGGAAAAAAATGTTAAATAGAAATATGGCTGCATCTTTTAGTCATTGATACAGTAATTTCATAATTCATAAAACTGAGTTACAATTAAAAAGATGTACTGTACTCTTAAAAAAAGCAAGTGATATTGATTTGTTTAGGTCATTTTTTTGCCACTTGATGGCATAATTGCATTTGTATAATGGTGACAGCTTAGTGCATTTTTCTTTTCATATTAAAAGCTATCCAATCTTTAACATGAAGTAACTTGCGAAATTCTGCACATTTTTAACATTGTAAAATACAACTTGACCCAAGTCTTCACAAATATATGCATTATTATTAACTTCATCCATTTTCTTAACTGCCTATTCCTCACAAGGGTCGCTCGCGGGGGTGCTGGAGCACCCTGAACTGGTTGCCAGTTCATGAAACTAACGACATGTACTTTATTTTAAGGTAGACCATTGCATAGCTTGTTTATCTGATCGTAAATGTACTGTAGTAATGTAATGCCGGCTGTATTTGTACCCACCAGTCCAGTTCGGGCGTCGTAGCAGCCACACCGTGGTAGACTACAGCAACCGGCGTAAGCGATGAGAGAAGACAGGAGCAAGCTGAGGCTGCAGATGAGCAGCATGGTGGCGTTGGCACCCTTCACCATCCGATGGAGTACAAACGTCTGAGTTGCAACAACAAACATGCGCGATTGTTGTACTCAAGTGTGATCATGATAACAGATGGGAATAGGGATAGTTTTTGTGAACGTGAATACCACTTTGGGACTGTCGTGATGGTGGAAGACCTCCTTATCTTCTTCTCCATATGTGAGCGTTAGAGAAGAATAGCCCAATACAAACACAGAAGCCACGCAAGAGAGGCACGCTGACGCCACCATCACACTCACCTGGATGAAGTACAGTCATGGATATTATCATGAGTTGCCATTCAAAAAAATAAATAAATAAAATTAAGTGTTTAGTGACAGTAAAGACATGTGGTGTATACCCTGCCCCCCCCCCCCCCCAAAAAATTTTTTTTTAATAAAAAATCGTGAATGACACAGTGCTAGCTCATTCAGCAAAATAGGCAGATGTGGACTCAAGGGGGCGCCAAAACTCGTGTGAAAATTCACCTTCAATACAATTTATTCAAACGTATTTTTACTATTAACTTGTTTATTTTCAAACCAAAAGGGGGGGAAAATGCAAATTGAAATTAATATAAATAATCTAATAAGCGGAGAGGAGCAGAGTGAATTAATTTGAAATCAATGTTCCTGTGTCATATGCTGCATTCTTCTTCTTCTTTTTAGTAAATTTTGTAACCTATTTTCATTTATTTTTCTTCCTCTGAATGTTAACTACTGTTTCTTGATGCTTATGTGTTGTCTTTCCTTGTGTAAAGCACATTGAGTTGCCTTGTGTAAGGAATGAAACGTCTTGATGAACTGTAACTACTGAATGATAAAATGAAGAGAAACAAGAGAAAAGTGTTGCTTGGTCAATAGTGGAAGAACTCCTTATGGAATGAAATCCAGATCAAATCTTCTGTAAGTGGGGACGCCTTAACATTAACAATATATTCACATTTAAAGCAATGTCCAATTAATAAGACTACAAATGGTAATAGGAAATACTCCCTCCTCTGGCGGATTAGTATACTGCTTGCTCTGGAGGGGCAAAATCATAAATGTGACCCTAGGGAGCTTTGTAAACATGCCCAAACTATCCTCAGCACAGGAAGATTTAAAAAAAATTTTAAAAAAAATTAAAATAAAAAAGAAGAAGAAAGAAAGAGGATAGAAAATGGGAGAAAGACAGGTTAAGTTACCAAACAGTCATGAAATTAAAAAAAAATGTTCCATTGTCAATTTTAATTTTTTTGTGACATTATAAATTAAAGGCAATGCTAAAATTCGAATTCTTTTGTAAGCAAAAGGAGGGTTGCGCCATGTACAGTCAAATCTTTCCGAGGGCGCCACATTAGATCATTAGATTAGGGCCCTTGTAGATAGAAACTGGAAGTCGCAACAACTGATAATGTAGAAAATAAAAAAGCATATTGAACAAGTCCAATGTTCATACAGATAATTCATTGGCCTGTATCTGATTATTTACCACTTGAGTCATATATTATGGGTTGATGCGCTGACCTTTATTTTACTAACTTCCAATTTTACATTGGCTGATGTGGTGGCCAGACAAGTAGACTTGCACTGCAAATCCTGATGATTGTATGACACAATTGTGGGACACACAAGTGATCAGAGTGGAAATGTTATTTACATTTGAAGAATTTTATTATTATTATTATTGTTATTATTATTATTATTATATCTTAAATGTTCAAAAATGATCTCCCATATACTGGTACTTTTACTTATTGACTTTTGTGTTCATCACTTGAAATTAAACTAGGGATGTATGATAATATCGGTGACTGATAATTACCAGCAATTGACCTATTTGACGTCAAACAGACAAACCAGATAACAGAGAAATCCGCCAATAATTATCGACCAATCTGACGTCATACAGATAAACTGGATAGTAAAGAAATTTGCCAATATTATCGGCAACTATCAACCAATTTGATTTCATACAGAAACTGGATAATAAAGAAATTTGCCAAAAATTATCGGC
The DNA here is from genome assembly GCF_051991245.1 of Festucalex cinctus. NCBI lineage: Eukaryota > Metazoa > Chordata > Actinopteri > Syngnathiformes > Syngnathidae > Festucalex > Festucalex cinctus. Next base: position 23,756,136 of record NC_135419.1, on the reverse strand, counting down.
AACTATCGACCAATTTAATTCATACAGATAAACCGGATAATAGAGAAATCTGACGATAATTATTGACCAATTTGATTTCAATTGTATTCAAGTATATTTTGCAAACACTTATCGGCTTACTTATCGGTTATCGACATGGGCACTTCCTAAACGATTGCTTTATCGGTATCGGTTGAAAATTGCATTATCGTGCATCCCTAAATTAAACTGTCCGTTATGGAAATTTAGATCTCCATACAGAACAGTGTATAAGGCCTTACCAGAATTGCATTTTTCCTTTGAGATGCAAACAGAGCCAAAACACCTGGACAAGCCATGATCTGAAAATATATATATATATGTAAAAACCATAAAATGGATGGCAAACAAAAGACAAGAACAAAGACCATTGCAAGAAATCTTACCAGTCACGCAATCCTAGTAATTCATAATCTGGACAATGCCTGTGTACTGGCAATTTTATCATCCTTAAACAACTGACAAACGGCAACTCAGCCCAATATACATTTAGAATCAATCAAATTAAATCGGGATGACTAACTCTTCTACTTATCCTTGCTAGTCTCAGGTGTGGTGGAGCCTTGACAAGATGTTAGATACACCCGGTGCTGACGACCGTTCACAATCACATTTATTCAACGAGAAAGAACCTGACATGCATGTTTTTGGGCTGTGGGAGGAAATGGTAGCACTTGCAGAAAAACCACGCAAGCACGGGGACAGCATGCAAACTCCACACAGGAAGATGTTCTCAGCACTTAGCCCGTAAATGTCATTTTCATTCAAAATTAAGATTTTCAGCCATGTTTCACTAAGTTTCAAAATGTGACTTCTGTTTGACTCTGGAACTACTTACAGGAGGGATGTCAAAGTAAGAAGGGAGGGTGTCAACAAACATAGGTGCCATTAAAGGTTATTTTAGTTCACTAAAACTAACCAAAAAACTGAAATTAAAATTCCCAAAACAATTTCATTAACGATATAAAATAAAAACGAAAATGCTTTTTAAAAACGAAAACTAACTGAAACTACATTTTATGTTCATAAAACTAACTAAAACTAACTATAATTATTAGGGATGTAACGGTAAACGTAATATCGTGATATTGAAACTGCCACAATATCGTCGTCGTCATGTTCACGATATTTAAATGCAAAACATCTGTTAAAAAAGTCAGGTTGATTTCCATTTGTGCAGTTCTAGAACCCTCTGGTGGCTAGTTTTTTTTAGTGCAATTTAATTTTCATGAGGGATGTTTTGGCCCTTCTATGTTTAAAAGTTTGAAAGCGCTATATAAATAAACTTGAGTTGAGTTGAATTAAAATCTACACTAATTGTTAGATGAAGGGGAACCTAATATGCTTGTGAAGCGTCAATATGTGGAGGAATTCAATGTGTGCATGCATTAACAACATAACATAATAATAATAAAACATAATAATAATAATAATAATAATAATAACATTGATGTTATGTATAAAAGCAAAATATTGTGGGGTTTTTTAGTATGAGCTTTTTTTTTTTTTTACGATATTGTAACCTTTTTTAAATATCGCAAACCTCCCTACAATATTGTGATAATTACCGTATAGTGAGCTTCATATTGTGATAATATCGTATCATGACATTTGGATATCGTTCCATACCATAAATACCATAAATACAATAAATACCAAATATTTAGAGCAAAAATGTATTTCATTTTAGTCTTTGGTAATTAGTTTAATGCATGAGCCTTTGGGGATGATTTTAAATATGATTTTTAGTAGATTTATTTTGATATCAACCGGAATAATGACGTTTGAAAGTATGTCACACAGAAGTGACGTCATCTAGCAGCAGCCAATACAAAAGCACCGAAAGATGACGTCGCTCTAATGTTTTTTTAAATATTGCGCAATACATTTTTTTAAAACTAAATCTAATACTGAAACTAAGTAAAACTAAACTAAAACTAAGCATTTATTAGAGAACTAAAACTAATAAAAACCAACAGAACCACCCTGAAAACTAATAAAAACTAACTAAAATGAAAAATTCCAAAACTATAATAACCCTACTGCCATATTACAAGTAAATTGGTTTATATACTGTAGCATTTTTCTAAATATGCAAAAGCACAAATAAATTATTTGTGTAATTTTTAGGACTAAACACAATTTCTCTTCATAACATTATGTGGCCCTTGCCGTCCTTCTGATTTTCTGGATGTGGCCCTCAAATGAAAAAGTTTGGACACCCCTGACTTACAGTACAGTCTTCCCTCGCTATAGCGCGGTTCACTTTTCGCGGTCTCACTGTATCGCGGATTTTGTTTTAAGTGCAATTTTGCATATTTTTTTTTACAGTAATATGCCCATTTTATAAAATGTATGAAGGTTTGAACATTGTCAATGTTTGAACAAGAGAGAAATGTGAGAACATGTAAATGCCTCAATGAGAAAAAGTGTATAAATTGTGCGGCCGGGGATTTTAGAGCCTTAAAACATTTATAAGAGTTGTAAAACAAAGCTAACTACTTCGCGGATTTAATTTATTGCGGGTATTTTTTGGAACCTAACCCCAGCGGAAAACGAGGGAACACTGTATTGTAATTCAGTTCTTAGTTTTACTTTACATTAGTATTAACACAGTTTTATAAAGCAAATACATAAACACCAAAAAAGAGAAATTTGAAGAAACAAAGCAACACAAGGTACTGAAATGCAAAACTATGTTGACTTAAAAAAAAAATAAAAAAAATCCAAAAAGACAGCCAGTCCTATCTGTAGTCGAAAGAGAGAAAAAAAAATCAGTTTTCTTTTTCTGAATCATTTCAAAATGTTGCTTCATCATTCATTTTAAATATATATATTTCATAGAGTAGTAGATTAGGCAACTGATTAACACATCCAACTCAGAGTTCAGAGGTCATGGGTCCAAATCCAGCTCCGGCCTTCACGTGGAGTTTGAACATGCTCCCCGTCCCTGCATGAGTTTCACTTGAGTACTCCAGTTTCCTCCCATATTCCAAAAACATGTTTGGTAGGTTCATTGACGACTAACTTGCCCATAGCTTGTCTGGCGACCATTTCAGGGTGTAGCCCGCCTTTGGCTCCAAGTCAGTTGGGATAGGCTCCATACATAGAACCCGTTCTACTCCTTTCTGGCCATACATACAGTATAAAGTGATGAGGTACTTGCGTTACATTATCCTTTGTAAAGTTACTTAAATGGGAGAAAAGACCATTTGAGGAATAGCTCTCTGAACTCCTGCTGTGGATGTAGCCAACTTCCAAATCATGTTTTAAACAAACAAACAAGTAGTTATAATACGGAGGCCCTAAGGTGACATGGTAGAAAAAAAAACCTTTGCGTTCCCTCGCAAAACATCTTTCCTAAACGCAAAGATTGCGGTCCCTCTCAAAGATTGCGAGGGAACGTAATCTTTGCGAGAGAACGCAGTTGTGAGGGAACGCAAAGTTGTTGTTTTTTCGCCAACCATGTCACCTTAGGTGCGCCTAAACACTTCCGGGTCATCTTCCATGTGACCAAAAGCGACGAGTCAACAAAGCAGTGGGGGCGGAAATACATGCTCCATCCTAGTCGCTTTGGGAAAGCTTTCCCACTGCTTTGTTTCATGTTTACAAACGTTCCGTCCTTGTCGCTTTTCGTCACATAGAAGATGACCCGTAAGTGTTTACGGCGCACCTAAGGTGACATGATAGGCGAAAAAAAACAACAACGTTGCGTTCTCTCGCAAAGATTGCGTTCAGATTGCGAGGGAATGCAAAGTTGTTTTGCGAGGGCGTTCCCTCGCAATCTTTGAGAGAGAACGCAAAGATTTTTTGCGAGGGTACGCAAAGATGTTTCGCGAGGGAACGCAATTTTTTTTTTCTTTCTACCATGCCACCTTATAGGGCTCCGTAGTTATAGTGAACCGATAGTGCCAACGTCTACTAAACTACTCCCATGCACGATTGTGCAGGTGCGAACGGCTCACCATTCCACCCCACAGTGGTGTCCTGGTTGTGCTCAGCGGGGTATCCTTGCGGAAAACAGCATCCATGAAGCCGCAGATCATACAGAGAGCCGCACACGCCACTTGGAGGACACCGAGGACGAGTACGCGCTTTTGGTTAAAAATGAAGTACCTGTAGCGGTCCATGTTGAGGCGGTCAAGCCACTAGATGGTCCACCAAAGCACGAGACGGCACGGCTGACACAAGCGAAAACTCAGCTTAGCATTCAGGGTTCTAAACAGGCAGTCGGAAAAACACGAGTCGCACTCGGCAAGTGTCTTTCAAAATCGAAATGATGAGTATTTCAATCCAGTAAATTCGCGCTGCTTCTGTAAATTCCTCAAGTGGCGTCTGACCGGCAGCGAGCAGGTTGTAAAGTTGCTTTCAGCCTGTAGCGGAACTGTTAAAAATTAACATGCACCAGTAAGTTCAAACGTCAGGTAAACAGGAAATTGTGTCCTGATTTTGGACTGGCAGGATACGTGCGTGAACTATTTGAGACACGAGTATTATTCATCCATCCATTTCTTGACCGCTTATTCCTCACAAGGGTCGCGGGGGGTGCTGGCGCCTATACGAGTATTATTATTATACTTATTTCTACATTGATACTCAACAAGGCTGTTAAGAGAAATTTAGTTTGAACTCTCTCTTTACATCTTCAAACTTTAAATCTATTAAAGTCATACTTCTAAATAGCAATAGATCTTTTAACGAGTGAACTCATATTATCGGTAAATGTTATTCCCTAGATTTTCATTTGATGTCATTTTCAATGTAGTCATTCTCAGTGACTGTGGACTTTAGAGAAAATCTTTTAAGGAACTTTTATTTCCTCTTTTTTTTTTTTATGTCAATATTTTTTTCTCTTTAAATAATTCGTGTTAAAATGATTTCCACCTGCCTTATGTTGAGTACAGAGTAGAATTGTATTTTATTTTTTTATTTTTTTATTTTTCTGTCATTATTATTATTATTATGTCTTTTTCTCAAAGGAGTAGCGATTGTATTTGTATATGTTTTAGGTTGAACTGCAAACTAGAGAATTTCTGTATCTATGCGGGTTCGATTTTGATTAAAAAAAAAAAAAAAGATTTCTCACACAAAAAAATGGGGAGAGTCCTTAGGAAAAAAACAAAACAAAAAGGAAATCTCTCCACACCAGTCACACACTGTGACTTTTTGAAGATAGTTTCAGAATTGTGTCTGTTTCCAATACTTGTCTATGACCTGCTTTAGTTCTTAAACTTTTTTTTCCTCTTCCTTTCAATTTAAAGGGTTTTTAATTTACCTACCATACTAGCTACTATACTTTACTAGCTGCAAGCAAAACCTTTATCAAATAGAGGCCCTGATGAGGAAAACCCCGCCCATTCATGTGGCCCAAGTAGATCACCGAAACCGCTTGTGGCAATTTGTAACCCAAAATTTTCTTCCCAATACTTAAATAATTTGATACATTGCCAAAAAATATGTGAATGACCTACATTTTGCTCGCCGCACATTCTCCAACAGGGCTGGTGAGCTGATTGGGAAGCTATTTTAATCTTTGGTGTGATAAAGTACCTTACAATGTTCTTCCAACAAAACATTTTACAATTCTTGGAATTTGTAGTAGTAATTTGAGTTTCACAAATGTTGAACCATGTATCATCACTTATTTCTTCTTTGAGTTCTTTAACCCATTTATCCCTGATTTATAATGTTGACGTTTTCCTATTGACAATCAGCCCTTTAAAAAATTTGGATATTAATTTTCCTTCCCTTATTTAGATATACATCTCCGAGTATTTCTGTAATCACATTTAATTCACCTGGAAGGCCTGGTTTGATCTCTTTGTTGTAATGATCTCTAACTTGGAGATACGTAAAGAATTCTTCATTCTCCAAGTCAAAACTTTGTTGCAAGTCTTGAAAGCTTGCCATATAGATTTATAGAATGATTTATCAGATCCAGGTGGTGCATAAATATTAAATAGTGTAACCATATCTTCTTCTAACTTCCCCCTAACCAATATAAATCTACCTGCTTCATCTACAATTTCCTTAAGGCATTGCAATTTTACATTATTTGGAATCAGAATTGCTACCCCTCTTTTGCTACCTTTTTGATATGAACTATAAAATGTATTTTTCCTTTTATTTTTCCTTTTATTATTTTTTTGAACATATAAACAAATGAACAGCAGAAATAAAACAGAAAACAACAACAATCAAAAGAGAAGAAAATCCCAATAAAATAATCATTCAATCAATCATAACTTACATGTTCAAAAGGGAGTAGGAAGAAGTTAAAAACTTATCTAGTCCTACCCCTTTTACTCAATATATTTAAACTTATTTCATTATTAATACAATTTTAATTTACTAATTATAAAAATAAAAATAATAATAATAATAATAATAATAAATGATTTTTAAAACCCAAGTGCTTCAATTTTTCCTGCTCTGTGTCGGACAGGTGTGTTTCTTGTATATAAATTATCTCAGCCTTTTCTTTTTTAAACTTTTTAAGGACTTACTCCATTTTCAGGGAATTGTTTAAGCCATTCACATTTAGAGGTGAACCTCAGACTGATAGGTTGCATCTTTAACAAATGGACGTCTGAACAACTTGACCAAAAGAACAAACACATCAAAATAAAAATAAAACATAACAAAATGGGGGGGGGGGGGAAACCCTCCAGAAAACGATGGGGCCTTTTTAAAGGGCCTGAGACCCGTTGGTAGGTGAGAGGGAAATCCTCCTATAAGAGAAGGGCCCCCCTGTAGATGGAAGTAGTGACTTAAGTCCTCCTTCCATTCTACAGAGTCCAACTATGTTTTTAAGGTATTCTCTTGCCTATATTAATTGTTCTAGAGGATGTGTTCTGGCGACGTTCTCTTTTTATATACGGGACTACGTCAGCCGGAACAAGGGACGAGCATATTTTGTTATTCTTATTCGATGACGTTGTCGCGACAAGGGAAATTCCGTGCTGGTTACAGCACCGCCACCTGGCGGTCGTTCGGGATTCATAGAACCGTAGTTAATTCGTAACATTAACATTAACAGGAAGTAATCTACATAGAACAATTTCTTCAGTTAGAACCTTGAATGTTTTATAGTTATTTTGCTTCTTCCCTTTGTTACTCCATAACTTTATCGCCGAAACCTTGGCTGTCACTGCTGTTTTAACTTCTTAGTTTAACATTTTATTGAATTTTAATTGAAAACATTTTGACAAAAATGACATTATTTCAAACGTTATTCTATCATGTAATTGTTTTATTTTCATGTACCATTTTACTGCAACTACCCCCATCATAAATTTAGAGCTACAATGCAGCTATAACCCAGGCACTCGAATTACATTAAAGCTACTCTATGGAGGATTTCCCAAAAAAATATCTTAACAATAGCCTTTTTATTTGACCATTTATGACTGAAACATATTCTAATTAGTAGATCAACATCTTAGCTGTTCACAATGGGTACTCCTAAAAGCCTCTGGCCAATATTATTTAGGAAGCGTCCGGTCCGAATCCTTTGAATTTCCCGCCCTCTGTCTGCAGGATGTGACGTCATTCGCGTCATCGTCAGTTGTTTCCTGTCGCGCGAAGACGGAACTAGTACAGATTTTTTTTTTTTTTTTTTTTTTTTTATTTCGACATCACCAACATCAAATACAATACAAACAAATTAAGCACCACAAAATGTTACACATAAGTCGATTACAGCACATTACAAGACACATACACTAAAAAAAAATAATAATAATAAAAATAATAATAATAAAAATAAATAAAAAAATAAGAAAAATAAAAGAAAAAGAACAAGGGGCAGTGTTACCAATTGTCAAAATTAAAGGATCCCATAAATCTTTTAAATCAAGGCAAAGTCATTCAAAAAAACTTCAAAAGCAAGGGCATTTTTCTGATTCATAAACCTTAACGATTTTTCAAAGAGCAGAATCTCATTCTTCAAGTGAGCCATACTAGGATAGAATGAGCCATACTAGGATTTGTTTTAAAAAAACGACATTTGTGAATAAAGTGTTTACTCAATAGAAGCAAGACATTGACACCAAAGTCAACTTTCCTATCGTGAATATTGATTACAAATTGGATCTCTTTCATCGACAGCCCATTAAATTGAATACCCTTGTGTTGTAGCCAATCTTGAAAATCCTTCCAGAACCTTTGAATCACATTACAAGAAAAAAAAAGATGATCCAAGTCTTCATTTTCCACTCCACAGAAAACACACATCCCAGTTTCCATTTTGAATTTATATTTTAGATATTCCTTAGTAGGGTAAATTTTATTCAAAATTTTAAATTGAATTTCCTTCATCTTGAATGGGATTGGAAAAGATAGATAATTACATCTTATTTTCTTAATTTCTTCCTTTTGTAAACCTTTTAGAATATAGTTCCTTTTTACAAGAACCGGGCAACTACATTTTTGTAAATACTGTCTTAAAACTATGTTATTGCATTTAGGATTACAAAAATCAATACCTTCTATACAAAGATTTTTCAAATAAGGGGTACTGTTTGAGTAATACAAATCTTGTTGAGTCATAGTTAGTAAAGATAATGGTATAGCTTTCACAATTTGATTGTATTTTTTCTTGGTACATTGGATGTGAAATTTCTCACAAAAAACATCATATTGTAGAATACTTCCTTCGTTATTTAAAAGATGGGCAGTCGCCCATATACCTCTGGAAAACCAGTCTTCGCAAAAAAAAAGATCTTCTGTTTATGGTTATGTAACGATTGTTCCATATTGGACTGTTGTGTGGTGTAAAATTATGTTTAAAGACTAGTTTCCAGTATAATAGCACTTGCTGGTGGAAGTTAGAAAGCTTCACCGGTAATTTATTCAACTCAAAATCACACTTTAAGAGAAAGTGAATTCCTCCCAATTTATCAAAAATCAAGTTAGGTATGTAATGCCAAATAGAGCAAGTATTGTTGAGCAACGATTTCAGCCATTTAAGTTTTAATACACCATTCATAGTATCAAAATCTATGGCGTTTCCTCCTCCCTCTTCGTAATTTTTTATCATATCATTTTTGCTTATATAATGACATTTATTTCTCCAGATGAAATTGAAGTTCATGGTATCAATTACTCGAATCAATTTGTGTGGAACAGACAGGGAATACGCTGGGTATATTAATCTTGAAAGACTATCCATCTTGGTCAACAATATTCTCCCAAAAATTGAGATATCTCTTTGCAACCATCGATTCAAAACTATTTTGCATTTGTTAATATTGTCACAAATATTCAACTTTTCAGAGGTTTTTTTGTCCTTTCTTATAGTAATCCCCAAGTATTTCACTTCTGACTTAACCTTAATGTTATATAATAGTTGCAGAGGTTGTTATTTCAGTGCAAAAAGTTCACATTTGTTTAAATTTAGTTTTAGACCAGAGGCTTTTGAAAAATAATCAATCGTACGCAGAGCTATGGGAATTTGGCCTTCATCTTTCAAAAACAGGGTAGTGTCATCCGCTAGTTGACTTATTGTTATTTGTCTGCCCAATATGTTGATTCCCATAATATCACTACTTTTAATTAAAATAGATAACATCTCTGCAACAATTATAAACAAGAGGGGAGAACTACCACATCCCTGTCTAATCCCTCTTTTTAAACTGAATCTATTACATGTACCATGACCTAAGGAAACAGACCTATTTATGTCATTATACAACATACCAATAGCACTTATAAATTTTTCACCAAAACCAAAATGAGAAAGTGTTTGTAAAACAAAAGAATGTTCAACAGAATCAAAAGCTTTATAAAAATCTAAGAAAAAAATCAAACTGTTTCCATCAATTAGCTCACTATAATCTATTAAATCTAAAACCAGTCTTATATTGTTATGAATCAGTCTATCTTTAAGAAAGCCAGATTGTGTTTCACTAATTAAATCTGAAATTCCATACTTCAGTCTAGATGCTATAGAACTCGAAAAGATCTTATAGTCTGTATTTAATAATGTGATAGGTCTTAGATTATCCAGTAGCCTTTTATCTTTTCCTGGTTTAGGAATAAGTATAATAAGCCCTTGTTTCATACTTGTCATTAATTCTTTTTTATTAATACATTCTATTAATGCATTAAATAATAAGCGTCTTATGTCCTCCCAAAAAAATTAAAAGAAGTTAACTGTCAGACCATCACAACCAGGAGATTTATCTAAAGACATTTTCTGAATAGCTGCGTCCAACTCCTCAATTTTAAACTCCGATTCACAGAGCTGATAATATGTTTCATCAATTTTGGGAATCCGGTGAGAGATATTATCAAAGAAATTGTCACAATCCGTTTTTGAAAAATGAGAAGAATACAGTTTTGAGTAAAACTGAAAAACTTCTTTCTCCACTATTTTTGGTTCGTTACATTCTATACCTTCAATTAACAGACCAGAAATAAAATTTTTCCCCTGTCGATTTTTTTCTAGATTGAAGAAATATGAGGAGTTTTTTTCTCCTGCTTCAATCCATTTCGCACGAGATCTCACAAAGGCGCCTTGTGCACGATTGAGATATAATTGGTCTAATTTGTTTTGGAAATCCCACAAACGCTTTTTATTTTCTTGAGAAGTCATATCATTTGAACTACAACACTGACTTATTTCTTGTAGAAGATTACTTTCATAGATTCTTCTTTTTTTATTTAGGTCTTTACTAAATTTTATACTAAAATCTCTAATTTTGTACTTGCAGAATTCCCATTCATTAGTATATCCCAAAATTGAGTCATTATTTGTAATATTTTTAATCATTTCCCGAACTGTTTGGCAAAATTCTTCATTTTCCAATAATTTAGCATTGAATTTCCAATAATTTCTATTATATGTTTTTTTAATAGCTGGTTGTAGAAGCAAATTAATGAAACAGTGATCTGAAAGAGGAGCATTTGATATAGTAGCCCTTGAGGAAAGTCCTAATATATCATCACTCCCCATCCAATAGTCAAGTCTGGATTTACAAGTGTCATTGGGTTTGAACCATGTGAAACATTTAAGATCTGGATTCAAGTTTCTCCAAATATCGAATAAGTTGTTATTAGCCATAAAGTCATTTATAATATTGTTATATTGTGGTTTACTCAGCCTAGGAGGCCATCTATCTAGCCATTCATTAGGTGTTAAATTCCAGTCTCCTCCCACTAAAATATAATTAGTGGGATATTAAACTTTAAATTCTCGTATAACCTCCGACACATTTTCCAACATTGCTCTATTCTGCTTATCATTGTTGTATCCATACACATTTGTTATTATGAGAAACACACCTTCTACTTTAACCACAGCTGTCAACCAGTGTCCCTCTGTATCCGTCCGGTGGGTTAGAATTTCTCCCGGAAAGTTATTGAAGCACATCGCCACTCCTCCCGATCTTGATGAACCATGGCTGAACAGCATCTTGTCTCCCCATTGATTCCTCCAAAAAGTCACATCAGTGTCTGAAGAATGAGTCTCTTGCAAAAACACACAGTTAGAATTATGCCCTTTGCAATACAGAAACTAGTACAGATTTTCGCTGCTACCCGCTGGTACTCCGTGGAAGGCTGCTTAAAAAAATGAAAACAATGTCAAGTGCCATGAAAAAAAAAAAAAAATCTAAACTTGATAGTGACCGACGTCGGGCAAGAACGAGAGTGAACATTGGTTTGACATTTCAGCGGTGGAGAGAGTTGAGATCGGACTTGGATAAGAAAATTGATTCACAGCTGGCTTTCTTTCTACCCCAAAAGGTAAGAAGCGAGTATCTTGACATTTAGAAAAAAATGTGTTGTTTTCAAATAGCAGTAACCTCAAGATCGATCACTTCTCGGTCGTAACTATTGGGGTGAAAGTGAGGCGGACGGCAACATTTAGCGTGAAAGGGGCGGCAAAGTTGAATGTAATAGAACAGAATGACTTTATGAAGAACAGACGTTCCATTCCGCGGCGTTTCAATCAGGCTAAATGTTGCCTTATTTTCCTCCGTGAAAACAGCCTATTGTAGCTACATTATGCTAACGGAATGTGAACGGTACTACTGAATGGCGATAACATTCATGGCCGTATCACACTAAGTAGTGAATGGGTCTATATGTTTTTCACAATCGTCAATTTCCATAACTGACAGCCCACCTTTCGGCTCATGCACAATGACGCTAGCCTGGGGGCGACATACACTAATAATGACTAGAATCAGGTTGACGTCCGTCGAGCGGGGTGACTACAATATGTAACTGCATATTAACATCGGAATGAGGTCCAATTAATTGACGTAATTTGCACATCGTTTTGGAGTACAGCACAGGACTGGACTTCGACCGACTAAAGCAATATGATCTGCACGTCCCGTGGACATCAATTGTTGAGTGGGGATCGAGAGTCTCATTCCGTGAAGTGGCCAGCTTTGTATAACATTATAAAACTTCTTACCTATGAAAACATAGTTTAATTGGATATGAAGAGCCCAGTCTTCAGTATTGAGGTCGTGCACGTACGAGTGCGCGCAGCGTGTACGAGCGTGCAGTTTGTTTTCGGCCACAGGTGGCAGTAGAGATTTGAAATTTTAAATCTTACATATAGCTGCTTTAAAGCAGGTGAATTACAGCCAGTTACAGTGAATTAATTGAATTGCAGCCAATCTGGTTCCACATGACGTCAACTTGCTTCTTTAATTGTTCATATGAATTTGAATTTAACCTTCCTTCATTTGGACTGTGACATTTCATTGTTTTGGCGCCCCCTAGAGTCCATTGCGCCCTTTGCATCTGCCTATCTCGCCGAACAGGCAAGCCGTATGCTGATCCGACAGAACACCGGCCATGTTCTATACTGTATTCTAATATTTGTGCCGTGGTGGAATTGTATGATTTTATTCCTAAAAGTCTACCATCTTCATTTCATAGCATTCCTCATGTTCACCGATTCTAGTAGTGTATGTATGTAACATTAGAGACTAATTTTTCTAAAATCATTTTTAAAAACTTTAAAATCATTATTTCTGGCCAGTGTAACTATTAGCAACGACACCGTTTCTGTAAGCAATTAGATTTAACTTTTTTTCCCTCACAGGGCCAGTCAGAGCGTCAACATTCATCAGTCTTTTTCTTTTTCAGAGCAAAAATTGTTATATGCAACTTTGACAAAACATCTGTTGCGTTCTGTACACATGATTACTTTGATCAGCCTCACCAGTATGTATTTGTTTAAGAGGTAGATTAAGTCAAGTAGGCATTGAAAGCCCAGGTAACAAATAGGGATATAACGATATCCAGACATCACAATACGATTTTATCACGATACGATAATTATCACGATGTTGTGGGGATGTTGGCAATACAAAAGAAAGTCACAATATTGCAAAAAATGAGCTCATACAACAAAAAAAACACAATATTGTGTTGTTGTACATTACAGCAATTAAAAATATAAAAATATAAATATATATAAAAATATGTAAATAATACTAATACACCAATACAAGCAGTACAATAAATTAATTTTTTATTAATAAAATAAAATAATTATTTAAATTAAATAAGAAATTAATAAATACAATAAATTGAGTTCTTCCACATATTGACTCTGTTCACAAGTGTATTATGTTCCCCTTCATCTGGCCATTATCATGGATTTTAAACAGAAGGGCCAAAACATGCCTTATGAAAATTAAACTGCACTAAAAAACTAGCCACCAGATGGTGCTAGAACTGCACAAATGGAAATCAACCTGACTTTTTTTGAACAGATGTGCTGCTTTTAATATTGTGATACCGACGATATATTGTGGCAGTTTTAATATCACGATATTGCCGGTATCGTCCACCTGTATATACGTATCAGAATGCATTAGAATGTCAACTGATCGCACTGTATTCTGTCAAATTTGATAACAGACCATGGTAATTTGGATTTTAGCTATGAGTATTTTGTATATATTTTGCATACAAGCAACTCAATGAGAAAAGTAGATCGTCATCCACTAATGTGTGGTGCAAAAGTGGTTACAATGATTGAACTCCACAATAAACTGCTTCCAAAAATAAATATTTATATTGTCTGTTATTGTCAATAAACACACTTGTGGGTCAAAATTCCACAGACACCATGATTATACCGAAAATGAAATGGTGGAAAGTGTTACAACACCTTAAATTTAAAATCAACATATGAGAAGACATTGAAAATAGTTACAATTACATTTTTTTTTTCCCATAGATCAGCTCAAAACAGATCATGTTGTTCAGCATAGCCGCCTTTCCTACTGTATTTAGCAGGGTGTTGTATTGTCCACAAGTATTCTTTGCAATTCTCAAAAGGCTGTAGGGAGTGCCTGTCCATGCTGGAACACATGCAGCTCCTGCTTGTACCAGTCAGGCGCCTCTGGGCCATTCTTCCCAGTCACCTCATGTTCGTAACCATAGGCAACGGTCAGCTCCTCATCCTTCTGCACGGCCTTTATCGTTCGGATGCATTTGATGGAGCCAAAACGGGGGTGAACAAACCTAGGGTGAGGGTGGTGGTGGTGTGTGTGTGTGTGTGGGGGTGTGTGTGTGTGTGTGGGAGGGGTACACTTTTTAAACTCAATCACATTATCAAATATTCCAAGTCTTTTTTTATACTTACATGTCATATTTGCAGTTGGGGATAAAGGAGTGGTTTGCCTTGTGACCTAGTGTGGCGCAATATCGCTCCGTCTGGTCAAATGGCTGAGGCACATCAATCACGGTGTCCTCATCTAATGAGATTGTGTTGCCGTTCAAGGCCCAGTCTCGGCTATCCACCTGAGGATTAGCAGGAAAATATCAATGAGAATCGACACTGTAAGAAAAGATAATCCAAGGAGTATCCACACCTCTGAGTGTGTGATTCGTATTCCATTATAAAAGGCCACCACGGTGTCTCGTTCAGCATCTGTCTTGGCAAACAGACCTTGTCCGGCTCCTTTAATCAACGAGTCCGCTACAAACACCCTGAATAAAAAGAAGTACATATTGCTAAGTCCCTCAAGTCTGCTTGAAAACGCTATTTAAAGCGGACGTTCACGTACCTTTGGCTCTCATAAGGGTCTGGTAGCAGAGCGTGAGTAGCAATGCAAGTGGACGTGGACTTGTCGTATGTATAAACAGCACCTTGAAAAAGCACAATTGTATTCAAGATTGCATTGTATTGGAATGGCCACTGTGCGGCTAGGCTACATGCTAATAGGCCGAGCCTCTTCCTCACAAACTCCACATCACTTGCCAACAAAATGGACGAGGCAAGTAAGGATTACTGCATGCTGCATGGAAAGCTGTGTGATGATTTTCACAGACACTTGGCTGGATAACAATTAGGGATGTAACGATATCCAAACATCACGATACGATATTATCACGATATGGGTGCCCCAGGCACATGCCCAAAGTACTCCTCTGTCCATTTTATTTTTGTGTCTGTGCGAAAGTTATTTTGTTGCCTAACAAAACTAAAATTCAACAACACAATTTATTATTACGATATTTTCATCACGAGCTCCTCCAAGATAACATCATACTATGAGACGTGACGTCATTCGAAGTCAGCCAGCTCAGGTTTGTTTTCTTTTCCTCCTTCTTTCCTCTCTATTCCCTTTCCTCCATGTTTTCTTGTGGCAAGGAGCCATTTTGTTTCAAATGTTTATTGAAGATTTGATGGCTTGCATTCAGAGTGCTCAAAGGCAGCGCTCCAACAGCAGACTAGAGTCGGCTCGTTGGGGAACAGCAATCACACGGGGAAAGGCGGGGTTTGACTAAACCAGGCGTTTTACTTCCGTGTTAAAAAATTAACCAGCAAAACACCTAATATTTCATAAAAAAAATACATTGCCATGATGTCAAAGGTAAGATTTTAATATGGACTTGTCATTCAAAGCAGTGAATCTTAATAGCGAAAGTGCGCGTTAAGTGGCACCCATTGAAAAGGAATTGGTGAAGGGGTTAATTTTTTTCTGCCAATAATCGGCATCGGCCTCAAAAAATGCATATCGGTCGGGCCCTAGTATCTGGTATCGGTGACTACTCAAGAGTATCACTATCGATCTGAAAAAAATATGGTTATTGGACATCCCTATTTTTTATTTTTATTTTATTACACTGTGGTCTGGTATTTTACTTGACCGTGTGGTTGTTCCTAATTTGATTTTATACAGTGTATATTTGTCTCTTCTCTGTTATACGTCATTGGGCTAAGGTGTACTGAACGGAATGTCATTGTGCAATGTACAGTGACAATACAATTTTCTTCTTCTTGCAGCCCTTTAAAGACTCTTGTAATTAAGGGCTATATAAATAAATGTTACTTTACTTCTTCTTCTAGACACACATTATTTTCCAGGGCTGATTCCGATTATTAGATATGAAGCCAATATTCAGAAAATATTGGTGTAAAAAATTTAAGAAGTTTAACTTCAACTCTTAACATGTTTTCGAACAACTTTTTTACAAAATGTTGACTTTTTTTTTTTTATCTTAGTCAATCAAATCTGTTTTAAAATTTTAATGAAAAGTTCAGGGAGCATGTCTTAAAAAGTTCAATGAAAAAGAAGTAAAAAAAACAAAACAAGTGCATAGTTTTCTATAGTAAGTAAAGTTTTCCACAATTTCAGATTTGACCAAAACTTTCCTTGTTTTAATTTCAAATGAAAACAAATAAGTGCAGATAGGCAACATGTTTCTGGGGCTGGAACGGGTTCACGCTATTTCCATTCATTGTAATGAAAAATTAAGTTTGTGAACCAAGTTTCCACTGCAGAACTCACCCACAACAAAAAAAAAAAAAAAAAAAAAAAAAAAAAAAAAAAAAAAAAAAAAAAGTAAGCTCCCTTGTAAAATCTAGACCTGGGTGACAGCTGCTTGCTTACCATTGGGTATGACCTCAAAATATGGTCTCCCATTCTCAGTGACGATGAGAGTCGCGAGCCGAGCTTGGATGAGTTCTCCCGCCACAAAACTTCCATAAAGAGCCGTGCGTCCATCAGGGTAGACATATGCCAACGATTCACCGGTCAGCTCTCCCTCCTCGTTAACCTGCCCAAACACACAGCCTCCATCCTAGATGGAACACAGCACACAACATACAAAAAAATTGTTTTTGTTATCTGTATTTTGTGAATTATCGGCGGTAAATCGGAGATGACCCACAGGGTAGTATGCCCAGCATTCCCCACATCGGATGTTGTCTTTGTACTGGCCCTTGAACACCAAGCGACCCTCTTTATCAAATTCCTGAGCTGGCCCGTTGAGTTCGCCATCCACATACGTGCCATGCATGATACCTCCATCTTCATGCGAATACACCCCCTTTCCCTGAAGAACGTCATCCACGTAGAAGCCTTCCAAGGTGCTGAGCAGATGTGGCAGAAAAATGGCAGAGGTCACTCAATTTAATCATCTGCACAGAAGGACAAATGAAATCAATCTAATTCCCTGAAATATCTTACGCTACGGCTACTCGAGTAGCTGGGGACGGGCACACTGACACAGTGTTCCTTGTTTAATATCCGTTCGTCCAACTGGTCAACCAAAATAATGACACTCAGTTAACAAAATATCCAAGTGAGCGCACAGTACCTTCCATCGAAGAAAAAGAATTTGCCCTTCCCACTTTTCTCTCCATGTGTAAAGTGTCCTTCAAAGCGATCACTGGAAGAGTAGGTCACTGTGCACTGTCCATGAGGTTGTTCATCTTCATCCAGTGGACCTAAACACAGTCAATACTTGAATCAATGTAAAATATGACCATCAAATGTGACACTTTAGTTTAGCACCATTGACTAGTAGGGATGTAACGATATATCGATATATCGTGATATTAAAATTGCCACAATATCGTTGTCGTCATGTTCACAATATTGAAAAGGAACACATCTGTTAAAAAAAAAAGTCAGGTTGATTTCCACTTGTGCAGTTCTGGCTCCCTCTAGTGGCTAGTTTATTAGTGCAATTTAATTTTCATTAGGGATGTTTTGGCCTTCTATGTTTAAAATTATGCTAATTGTCAGATGAAGGGGAACCTAATTTGCTTGTGAAGCGATCAATGTGTGCTTGCATTAGCAAGTAAGTGCCTCAATATTGTTATTAGAGATTGTAGGTGGTTTATATGCATTGCTGTTATGTGCAAAAGCACAATAGTGTGGTTTATTTTATTTTTATTTTTTTAAAACAATATTGTGATCTTTTTTTATTCACTCCCAGCCATTTTCACAGAAGCAATCCCGTTCGCTCCCGGCTGTTTTACTGGATTTTGACAGATTTTGCAAGGCCCACAGAATATTGTGTTCTATTGCTATAAAAGCATGGAACCTATCAAAAGAAAGATTAAAGTCTCTTCTTTCATCAGGAAAAAAAAACAAAGTATGTTTCTATCTGTTTCCGTTTTGCAGCAATTAGCATTAGAAGAGAGCTAAGTTTCATCAGTTTTCACAAATCTATTTAAAATTGCAAGTAATTTAGCTTTTTTTTATACGTGGCTCTGGTTGATCTCCTTTGCTCTGCTGCCACCTGCTGGCCGTTTGTGTAATAACTACCATTTCTGCAACCGTTCTTTGCAGTTGAGAGGCTGCATCAAAGCCTTCTGTATGCTCTAGCATAAAAACAAAAAACAAACCAAAAGTATAAATACGTCTTTGGGACACTTAAAACATTTAAAAACGTATTTACATATTAATATCGCCAACCCCCCACAATATCGTGATAATTATCGTATCGTGACCTTCATATCATGATATCGTATCGTGATTCGTGATGTTTGGATATCGTTACATCCCTATTGACTAGCAAAAGGTACTGTACATTAAAACCGTAATTGGAACATGCAGAAGGCGTGGCCCATTGTTGTTTTCACAAAGCAGTCAAGGGTTCCAGAACGTTTATGTAACGTGTAGGCTGAAGACACAGCAGAAGTAGATGAACAACATATACCCTACATTAAAAACTAATAGTGTCAGTAAAGCACCAAGTAAGATAATATTCATTTTACTAAAAATAATTGCACCTATTTCCCCTTAAGCATGAATAACATACCAGTATTCTAAATTGTTTGACTGCAGTTATCCTGTTATGAAGCATATATGAAGTTGCACATTCCTGAAAACATCATCTGCAATTTAACGTTCTTAAATTAATATTATTTTTTAGACATAAAGCTTATTATTTAAATTCGTGTACAGACACAGCACATGGAGGAACCAGGGAGCATTTAAAAAATATATATATATTAATAGATTGCAAGCACCAAGATATTCCCAGTAAACTATTTTTACCACCTGTCATATGTCAAGACTACATGAGCCACTCAACAAATTATCCTGCTGTCCACTTAAAGGCGCTGTCTGCCAGTTTCACTCTGGAAAAGGCACTTTTTCATTCACTGCCAGTCAGTTTAGAAAATTTTAAACTTTTCAATCCTCACGTGATATTACATTCAATAATTATATATAAACCGAATCTACCAAATAACAGAATAGACTCCCTACTTTTTTCCCCGTCCCATTCTTTTATAATTGACAGTAGAAAAATGTAGGTTTGCCAAAATACAGCCATTTCTCCCATGGACTCTGAAACTGTGTTTATTTCGTATAAAATGGGGCAATGATGTTATCTACCGGTGGTTGGGCATCAGTCAAGTTGTTTCCAAGTTTGATATTTACAGTGGAGCATAATCAGATTCGCCCCCATTTAGCACCGCTCTAAAAAATACAATTGACAAGTATACTTGTCAAAGGCAGTGAATGAGTTAAATACAGGATTTAAACAATCAAACTACTTCTCAATTTACAGAACAGGGCTTGTCTTCATTTTCTGTTGGTGAGTTTGTCCTAAACCCGCACCCCCCCAGCCTGTATTTTACCATTTTGTTTTTGTTTTGTAAACAGCGGGACGTTTCTGTGGAAAGACAGTATTTACAACCCTCCAGCCAATCGCAGAGCAGGGGGTGGCGTGTCGCAAACGGGGCCGGGCGAACGTGTCGGCTGCGTGACGTCACTCCCGCGGCAATTTGAAAGCACACACGGATTATTATTTTTTTTTTTTCACTCTCACACTCACAAAAGCTTAAAAGGGTGAATGAGTGAGTGGGGCGGGTTTAGGGCAAACTCGCCAACAGAAATGAAAGACAAGCCCTGATCTGTAAATTGAGAAGTAGTTTGATTGTTTAAATCCTGTATTTAAAAAGTGCCTTTTCCAGAGTGAAACTGGCAGACAGCGCCTTTAAGTGTTTTTTTTTTTTTTTCATTTTACATTACTAGTGGATGTCATGGCTAGAAATATGCTTATGGTGTACAGCAAACTCATTTAAATAGTTTTTGAAAGAATACTACGTACATGTGTTGCCAAGAATTTAATTTTAAACAAAATGTTGTTCAGAACGTCTATTAAAGGACTGCGGTGAAAAGTGGGTCGAGCAACAAAAGGAAAACGCTAGTCTTGGGATGATAACAAGAAAAAGCTGAAAAACATACTACTCCCAAAAGTTTCAAGCCGAACACGTGACATTCATATCCGATATCTACATGCTGCAGTTTTAGAAGGCACGCTATTTATCTACTGTTATTTGTGAAATGTATGCACATTTCGTGGACTTTTTAAAATCATTTCCGTTCACAAGACAACTAAATCTTAACAATTAAATCTCAGAAATGGTCACTATAACCTCGATTAAAACCGAACGAAACAACACGTCGCTCCACGTTTGTCTTCCCGGCAACACTTCTGGCAAAAGTAGCTAGCGCGAGTCTCGGACAAGCCAGACTGCTCTCAAGCGCCTGTCAGGCGGCTTTCCATGTAACCGAAGCCCCGGCGCGTCGTGGAGCCGCGGGGGCCCACTAGCGAGCCGACGACGTGCAGAGATTGACGATAGATTTGTCATCAAGCTCTCAAATATGCGATGTGTATTGTCCAACCTTCCACGACTTCATCCACAGTCTCATCCTCGCTGTCCATCCTGCCCCTCTGAAGTGGTGAGCCAAAACAGCTCCCACACACAAGTATCCGTCACGCGTGGGGCGTCGCCAGGACATGACGGTTGTGTCTGGGTGGGGACCGACTGTGGCCACCTTTTAAAACAAAACACGTTCCCATCACTTTAAATGACTGCACATTGTCCCCATTACTTAGTTACGTCATGTAAGAATGCAAATATTTTGAGCATGGACGTTTGAATGTGCTGTAATACCACGGAGGAGGCGGGACTTTCGACTTCCGGGTTTTGCACATCAACTTTCATTCCGGTTCCGATTTGCGACATGTGGGCTACATCCCAATACTTGTACTTCCAACTTTGTGCCCCTCGGTTATGTGTTCCCTTCGACGGGTACGAGTAGTTTTTTTTTGCGTGCGCGTGCGTGCGTTTGTGTGCGTGAATATATATATAAATTTATACTCATTAATTTACCTAAAACCTTATAAAAATCCCATTACCCTTCACCTTAACCAGGTACTTCAGAGTCTCGCCAGAGTCGTGAGGTTCAAATGGTCAGGAGACCAGAGAAAAGGTCAGAAAAGATAAAAAGAAAAGAAGGATGAATCAAAGTGAAATCCAGCACGGACCAAACACTTCCTGCCTTCCCCATGATTACAAAAACAAGGTCTTACGCCAACCCCAGAAGCCTCTAAATTCCAACAAATTAACGAGATCTCAATAGACCAGAGGAAAAACTAAAGAGAGGAAGGAGGGAAGGATCGATGAGGCAGAGTGAGATCCATAGAAACCAGTACATCCAGTCCATCAAAGTGGAATCCAGCACCAACCAAACACCTCCTGCGTGGTTACAAAACCAGAGTCTTACGCCAACCCCAGAAACCTCAAACTAAAGAGAGGAAGGAGGGAAGGATAGATAAAGCAAAGTGAGATCCACAGACACCACCACCCACTGATTCAACGAGCTGCGGGAGCGAGAGGCGAATTCTGTTTGAGGCTCAGTAGATGCTGGTGCGATGGATCTGGCATGTTTCAGGACCGCCACCAGAGAAAGAAGCCGTCAACCGCGGCCCAGCAAAGCGAGCACCGCCCCCCCGGAATCCCCCAGGCCGCGGCAGCACCAAGGCCACCCCCACGCCACCCGAGCGGACACTGGTCGGCGAGCCGACCCAGACGCCCGGAACACCCCCGCCCCAGCCCCGGCCCACACCCCCGAGCCCAAGGCCGCAGAACGAGGCCCGGCGGGCCCCCACAGAGCCCCACCGGTCCCCCAGACCCCCCCCCCGTGGAGGAAATTAAATAAATAAATATATAAATATTTTGTTTGTTTTATTTAAATCATAACCAGACATTTAACATGCACTACTGGGTGTCACATCTTTTGTGTAAAGAAAATGCATCACAAGTCGATATAGCTATAACGTGTGTACAAAATTCTAATTTATATTGCTACTTTTAAATACTGTGGACTAATAAACATATTCCTATGGTTTCTTTGTTTACTCATTTTTATCATATTGACTCCACAAATCCTTTAGGTCATTACAAATAATAAAATACAAACAAGATTGAAGACAGAATTATGTTTCAAATCAAAGACAATTTATTCACAGAACAAGAAAAGAAATATTTAGAGATCTGAACTGAATATCAAAATATTTATAGTATAATTGTATTTCTACTGGTTAATAAAATGTACCTCACCTCAGTCATAAAAGTCTTCAGGCTTCTTAAGAAGCCTTAAGACATTCGCTTGGAATAGAAAATACAACATTAAAGCTGACCCATGCAGCAATTTGCCCAAAAATATCTTCTATTGTGTACGTTGAGAAGGGAGTGTGCAGTTTCATTTTTCGGCCACACGTGACAGTAGTGACTCAAAATTCAATTTTCTGCATTGGCAGCTTTCAACACATTTAATATAGAGTACCATTGTTATTTGTATCTGTATTTTACTCTAATTTATTTAATATCTGAGCTTTTTGTCCTTCTAAATCACACTCATTCAATAATCCACCCATCCATCCATCCATTTTCTTGACCACTTATTCCTCACAACGGTGGCGGGGGGTACTGGAGCCTATCTCAGCTGGCCTTGGGCAGTAGGTGGGGTACCCCCTGAACTGGTTGCCAGCCAATCGCAGTATTCAATAATCTTCAATTAAGTCTAAATACCAGTAGAAAACAAAACAAAACAATCAAGATTCATAATTGGTGGTGTCCGGCTATCTATAGCACAACATGTCTTTTGCCTATAGACATTAAAAACAGTCAGCATTTGGTGTCTTCTATCGCCACAGTGCCAGCAGGGTTCCTAATAAAGCCATCCAGACGGTGCACTGGTTTGTGGGCAAGTGCAGCCGAGCAGAACTGTTGAGGAGATTCTCAACTTGAGACCAGGACCCATTATTTGGCAAAGGTTCCACTCCCAGTGTATGGCACAATACGTTATAGACGTCCACAGCTCGGATAGGAGCAGCACGGAGATTCTGCTTGAAGTCTACATCAAAGGAAGAGGAAAATATATTTTTATGAGCAGCATTTTTACACTTGTATGACATGATACTTTTAAGACATCCTGTAAAGTTAAGACTGGACAGAAAATATACGGTTATTTTTATGATGTCTAGAATCGATAATTCATTGTGAGCTGTCTTCAGTCAACATTTGGTTTAAATTATTTAGTTTATTAATGAAAGTAACACGTGTTACAATCACTTAAATGTTATACCAGTGGTGTCAAAATCCGGTCTTCGAGGGCCTGAGTCCTGCATGTTTATCCACCCATGACTGGGCATCTAAACTGTATGAAGATCCACAATGGTCAAGTTATGGCTGGAGCCTGTTAGCCTGACTGGATGGAGGCCTTCTCCACTACCATGACAACATTGTAAAGCTCAAAAGGAAGTACAGACCTAGTATTGTGGTAGATAGCTAACTAGCATGAACTTTAATTGATTAGATTTTTCCTCATCAAAAATTTTTATTTTAAAGGGAGGTGTGAAACAACTTTAACTACATCCTCATCCCTCTGTAAAGTTTAGAGTATTATTATTATTTTTTTTACTCTTGTTCGAAAATTATAACATAATTAAAAGTACATTCATAACATTGCAAATCATTAATCAGTTAAATTGAAATTATTTGCTGTTACCCGTTCCATCTTAGAGGTTCCACTATAAATATAAATGTAAAGTTATTACTTTTGTCAGGTTGTTCTTTGAAATCTGAAACAAAACGAGGCTTAAACAGTTCAAATCAAACTTATTGTTTGTACCAGGTCCTGCTGCCAAGAAAAAGCCGGCCATGTCTTGAAAATCATTGTCGTAACCATGCCAGCCATTTTGCCATGCCAAGGGCTTCTCACTGGAGGAGTCATTTTTCCAATATGGGAGATCAGCCTTATTCTGGATTAAAAAAAAACATTCACAAGCATAAAAGATATGAAGTAATTGTTAATTTTACATATACAGTAGATCATATTTCAACAGATATATTGTATGTTTATCTAGTTTGACTCTAATAAATCAGACTTCATGATGATGTACCTGAGCAATGAACCAGCCTGGCTTAGCCACCAGTGTGAGAGGGGCAACAAACTTTCCTCCTTTGTAATGGAAGCGTTCAGGAATCTCCTCTCTGGCATAAGCATGCATGTTTGGGACCTTGGACAAAGCTGCATGCACCTGCAAATCAAAACAAAACATTGTAAAACATAAGTGAAACATAAAAAGAAAGGACAACTAGGATGGAATGCACACGTGGCCAAATATTTTGTAAAAGCTTCTCAGGAGTGCTTTCTGGCAGGAAAACGGAGGCATGGGCTGGTATATCAACAAAAGTATAGTATATAGTGGGCAAATGCCCACTATAAGTATGCGGTGTGTTTCATAGTTAAACATGAACGTGCTATGAAGAGCGGACTCACTGGCTAGGAAACTTTCATGTAACAACACTTGCGCTTTTGGAAGGAGGAAAAATATACGACTGTCAGTAAAACTTTTTAGTCATGTGCAACAGATGGCAGCTCTGGAGTTGATGACATATTAAAGCTGCGGCGTCACCATTACAGTAGATTGTTCTACATGAGTCTTATGATATGTGTGATGTTGACCATGCAGATGTAATTAAGCCAAATAAAGTCCACAAAGCTGTTATTAAACTGGCAGATAATAAGGCACCTGGGCAGGATAGGCTGACAGCCGAACATTAGGGATAGACCAATTATCGGCCGGGTCGATTATCGGTGCCGATATTTGCCATTTTCACTAGTGTTGTTCCGATACTGTTTTTTGGCCCCCGATACCGATTCCCGATACCCAGCTTTGCAGTATCGGCCGATACCGATACCATACCGATACCTAAGTTTTTTTTCCTCAACATGAAAAAGCTGTCCTGCTATTGGTTCAGAGCATTCAAGGGCCAATAGGATATCTTAGATCGGCATGCAGTGAGCATGTCACATATCAGTGAATGTCGTGCACGAGCAAGACACAAGATGCTGCATTGAAAATCCTATATTAGCCTTGGAATTAATGGAATCGACATGTTACTTGTGAGGAGTCACTAGGGATGTAATGATATCCAAATGTCACGATACGATATTATCACGATATGAAGCTCACGATACGATAATTATCACAATATTGTGGGGAGGTTGGTGATATTTAAAATAGGTCACAATATTGTAAAAAAATTAGCTCATCCTAAAAACACAATATTGTGCTTTTGTACATAACATCAATGTTATGTTATTATTATTATGTTTTATTAGTATTATGTTATTATCATTATGTTATGTTGTTATTGCACGCACATATTGCTTCATAAGCATATTACTTTCCCCTTCATCTGACAAGTAGTGTAGATTTTAAACATAGAAGGGCCAAAACATCCCTAATGAAAATTAAATTACACTAAAAAACTAGCCACCAGAGGATGCTTGAACTGCACTAATTGAAATCAACCTGACTTTTTTAGCAGATGTGTTGCATCTAAAATCATAAACATGACGACGACGATATTGTGGCTGTTTTAATATCACAATATCACGATACTGCGCTTATCGTTACATCCCTAGTAGTCACCTATACCACTGTTTTAATGCAGTATCGGTGCCTCTGTACCAGTATCGGTATCAGAACAACACTAATTTTCACAAATATCATCATCGGCCTTTTAACAAATCTGAAGGCCGATAAAGCTGGTGTCTCACTGAGTGGTGAATGCTTGCGAGCGTAGCGAATTTGGGGTTTTCATCAGGATTTGTAAGATGTTTACAGAGTTTACTTGTCGCAAAGAAAATTTGAACCTGTCTGTCTGTGAAGATCATTTAAGTAAGTAAATTTAGGTTAATTTTAGGAAATTACATCTTAGTTAAGATTTCGGTTTTTGCAGTTTAAACTGTATTATTGGTTCCAGCCATTAAAGACAAAACTAGGAAAGTTGGCAATTCTGAGAAATTATAGGCCGATAGCTCTGGCCAGCAGTGTGTGAAAAGTTATGGAAACAATCCTTTTGGACAGGATATCACAAATGATCAAATCTACAGATAATCAGTTTGGGTTTAAGGCTAGGGCACAGATGCACTAAAAAAAAAGAGATCCTATATAGAGCATCCGGTGTAAATCCCGGGTTACACCGGATGCGGTTGCGGTGATTTCCGGCGACGCAAGCAATTAGATTACATTCATTCGAATGGTGCACTTTACACCGCTTGCGTGTGCGTTGCGTATCGACTGCGTCTCAGCTGCGGCGTGACGCAGCCCTTCCGCAAAGATAGACCTATTTTCTATTTTTGCCGGACGCCGCAGCGGTAGGCCTCCGGCAAATGGCAAGCTAGCACAAAACACATCGAGCGGGACAGGAAGAGCGACGCAGTTTCAAAATAAATTTCCGGTTACCTTTCAAGATAAAACACTCGCCAGCTCCTATTTCGCAAGCATGTTAGCAAAACGTGATGTGGGCGTAGACGGGCCTGGAGTTAATGTGCGAGGTGCTCAATCACGGTTTAGACACCAGCGAACATGGACGAGGAGAGGTTTATATTGGAGGTAGAAAGCCACAAAATAATAAAAGTCCACCTCTCTTTCTGCTTCTCTGTTGAACACAGACTTTCTGTGTGTTTGTCGTTGTTTTTAATGCCACATGATCGCGCGCGGTCACGCGAGACACGGCGGGAAGTGGTCGGCGACGGAGCTGCCGGACCGCAGCTGTGCGGAGCCGGTGTGGATTGGCCAAAAAATTGACACGTCCGGAGCACGCAGTCAAGACGCACCACACCGCAGCCGCACCGCACACGCAACCGGTGTAAATCCCGGGGTCAGAGACGCAGAGAAACAAGGTGTGTAGACGACAGGACAACAACAAAGACTCAACAAGGACAGAACGAAAACGGAACTAAATACATATAGTAACGAGAGACACTTGGATAAGACAAGTGGCTTGGGGAGCTGATTGGATAACACAAGGGAACGGGAAAACGAGCACAGGTGGACATGATAAGACTTGACGAGACGAAAAATCCCAAACCAAAACCCAGACCATAACAGTTTGCTTCATGTACTGATGATGTCAAGTTGATCCTGTTTAAATCATATTGTACAGCTCACCTTTGGTATCATTACAATAAAGCAAGTATGCATCAGCTTCAGGTGGCTTATAATGATGCTGTGTGATGGACTAGTGCAACAGTGATGTTTGTCTCTGCGCAAGTGAACACTTTGCATGCTGTACTAAGAACTTTAATGTATAGTTTTATTGGCAGACTGAAAAGGTCTCAAAATTAAATTTTGGTGTCACTCAAATATTGGATGTAGTGCAATTCAGTACCAGTCAAACATGGAAACACTGGCATGCCTGTCATCTTAATGTGTGAATGTAGTTGTTTCATCTTTGTTTGTTTGTTTTTAAGAGTATCAAATTCTGGTCTCACCTGTTGAAGCTTCTCCCCTTTGACCCACAAACTGACGACTGGGCCTCTGTCCATCATCTTGACAATGTCTACCATGTTGATGTACTTTTCCAGCTCTATTACCTTGTCCATCCATTCAATATTTGTCATGCCATGGTCTGAAAATAGCACAACGTTGACCTGATTCAACATGTCCTTCTCCTGCAAAAAGTATCACAGAAGATGCAAATTACAACTAATTATGAGGGAAAAAAAATTGCAACAAACTCCAGCTTACTAACTTGAATTTTGCTGTTCAGCAGCTGCATTGCCGTGTCCAGTTGTTGCACTGCTGTTTTGATCTGAGGGGAGTCTGGACCAAAGTGGTGTCCCTCTACATCTATTTTCTCATAATATATCGCTGCCATGTTTGCATCGCCTGACCTACACATTCACACAGACAAACACAAAAGCATGTATGCATATAAACTAACGTTGGGCAGTATTAGAGTGTCCCTCGGGCCTAAAAATAGCAACAGTGTCACTTTCAACAGTTTAATAAAAACAAACTGCATTGCATAAAAGGACCTAATATGATATTAACTATATTTTTTGATACAGTAGTAGTGGCATGTATAAATGTCTATTTGTGTTTTCAACTTCATTATACTCTATTTAAAACTAATAGGCGATAATGTTTTTGTAAATGAATGACACGTAACAGCCACATGACAGCTCAGAAGATGGAACAAGACAAGATGGCCAGTTGTGCTGCTCACAACTCAAGCGCATTGGTCTTAAAAAAAAACAAATGCAACAGCTGCAATTTGCAATTTAACCGAACTTCCGTCTTTGCTACACGTCCTCCTTTTTTCCAAAGTCTGTATCATTTCTCCATAAAACATGACCTGAGCGAACAAACGTACACTGAACTGTGCTGTCTAAATAAATAAATAAATAAATAAATAAATAAACAAACAAACAAACAAACAAATCCATAGAGAGGTCAAAGCAGAAAATAAAACCATCATGCTATCATCAAAATTACTAAAATTTAAAGATCTAGTCAAATAATACTTGATAATCTTATACAAAGCATTCAATAAATTATTGCCAATTAAACTACAACTTGAGAGGATATGGAGAGTTTATATTACCCAAATTCAGAATGTTTTTGTGTGTCAGTATGTGGAGTGAAACTTTGGAATAGTCTTGTATCCAACATTTATAGATTTAAAATAAAAAATAAAATAAAAACATGGTTTGGTCACATTATTTCAGAGAGAGGACCTTGAATTTCTAAATAATACTTGGTGCAAGTGTATCCTTGCTGTTACTACTGTTGGTATTGTCTATTACTATAGTTGATATGTATGTTTATGTTTATGTCTTGTTCTTATTACTATATTCTTGGAATATATATTACTATTGTTGGTATGAACTGTAAGAATGTAATATATGTTGCCTATGGTAACATCACCATTATTGGCACTCAACAATTCAGTTAATGGCATGTCATATTGTTTATACAACCCCTAGCAAAAAGTATGAAATCAGCAGTCTTGGACGAGCACTCACTCAGACGTTTTATTGTGTAGATCAAACTCAGATAAAAAGCATGAAACAGTCGTAAGGTCATTCCAAAGTGCAACATCTTGGCTTTCAGAAACACTAAAAGAATTGTAGAAAAAACATTGTGCTGGTCAGTAAATGTTACTTTTATAGAGCAAGTGCAGGGAAATAAATATGGAATCACTCCATTCTGAGGAAAAAAATATGGAATCACTCCATTTTCCAAAATATGGACACACCCAGTCAATTTCCTTTCCTTAATTGGGCACCTGCCTCAAATTACATCTGCTCGTTCGTCAGCAGTTAAAAACAGTGCGGTCATCACACCTTGGATGGCTTCTGGACCAAGTGGATTGGCAAGAATCATGGCTCCAACAAGGGAGATGTCTCTTGAGACCAAAGACAAGATTATCAAACTTCTTGAAGAAGGCAACTCTACACGTATGGTTGCCAAAGATGTGGGCTGTTCACAGTCAGCTGGATCGAAGATCTGGACCAAGAAGAGAAGGTTGTTCAAGGCAAGCGTACTGGTAGACCAAGGAAGACATATAAGCGTCAAGACAAACAACTAAAGGCCATATGTCTTGAAAACAGAAAATGCACAACAAGACAAATGAAGAAGAAATTGGAGGAAGCTGGAGTCAATGTATGTGACAGAAGTGTGCAAAATCGCTTCAAGGAAATGGGATTTACATACAGGAAAGCTAAAAGGAAAGCATCATTGACGCTTTAACAAAAAAGAACAAGACTGAAATGGGCTAAGGAGAGGCAATCATGGACTGTGGATGACTGGATGAAGGTTATCTTCAGTGATGAGTCACCAATCTGCATTGGACAAGGTGATGACGCTGGAACTTTTGTTTGGTGCCGTTCCAGTAAGATTTACAAAGAGGACTGCCTAAAGAGTGCCCTGCGATTGGCTGGCAACCAGTCCAGGGTGTCCCCCGCCTACTGCCCAGAGCCAGCTGAGATAGGCGCCAGCACCCCCCGCGACCCTTGTGAGGAATAAGAGGTCAAGAAAATGGATGGAAGGATGGATGGACTGCCTAAAGAAAACATCCAAATTCCCACAGTCCTTGATGATATGGGGCTGCATGTCAGGCAAAGGCACTGTGGTTAAATCTTCAATAAATGCACACGTTTACATTGACATTTTGGACAGCTTTCTTATCCCTTCAACTGAAATTTTTTTTGGGGATGATGAAATCATTTTCCAAGATGCCACAGAGCAAAAACTGCTAAAGCATTCCTTGAAGAAAGACGCATCCAGTCAATGTCATGGCCTGCAAATAGCCCAGATCTCAACTCAATTGAAAACCTGTGGTGGAAATTGAAAAAAAAAAAAAAAAAAAAAAAAAAGGTCCACAGCAAGGCTCCGACCTGCAAAGATGATCTGCACTTGCTCTATAAAAGTAACATTTACTGACCAGCACAATGTTTTTTCTTCATTTCTTTTAATGTTACTGAAAGCCAAGACGTTGGACTTTGGAATGACCTTACGACTGTTTCATGCTTTTTATCTGAGTTTGATCTACACAATAAAACGTCTGAGTGAGTGTTCGTCCAAGACTGTTGATTCCATACTTTTTGCTAGGCGTTGTATGATAAATTGCTTAAATTGTTAAGATGGCAATACTGTAACTTGTGGGAAGTACTGTATATGTGTGTTTCATAGATTAGAGATGGGGGTGGGATTAAATACATTTTCTTCTCCTCACTCCCTTTCAGGCAAAATCATATTTGTCTTTTCTCTCATTTTTTTATGTTCATATTGACAATAAGTTCA
Organism: Festucalex cinctus; assembly: GCF_051991245.1. Lineage (NCBI taxonomy): Eukaryota > Metazoa > Chordata > Actinopteri > Syngnathiformes > Syngnathidae > Festucalex > Festucalex cinctus. Next base: position 23,724,939 of record NC_135419.1, on the reverse strand, counting down.
ATTTTCCCCTAACCCAATATGTGGACCTATTGTATATAAATGAGTGAATGTTCACACCAGGAAATACTCAAATCTTGAGATGAAACAATCCAAAAATTATTAATATTCCACCTGCAGTTTCTTACAACTGAATTATGCCCACACTTTCGTGTTAATGTTTGTTGTTGAAAAATATTCGCTGTAAATGCATTTGTCCTAAACTGTTTGCTTTTATAGACATGATGTTCTTACCTGAGTATGTTGAGAGAAAGTTCAATTGAATCAGTTAGGTTTGCTAGTGACGGATTATAGATGTACTCTTCACAGAAGGTTGGACGAACTCCCAGAATCTCCACCTCACAGCCTACAGACACACATGGACAAATGTGAGACGCCATTGATGTTTATGTACAGCATCGAGTGTTAGACATTGCAAATGCTTGCTGTCCCCCTGGTTTGTATCTGGATTCTGAATCTGATTAACATAATCCACACCTTTTGTCTGCATGTTTTTGTTGCATTTGTCTTGCACTATTCTGTTATGATTTAAAGTTCTACATTTTTTATAAACTCCTTATCAGAGCTTGGCACTTCCGTTAATCATCAATTCATGTCGATGACGATGCCCACCTTTCACCAAGTGCTTCCGCAGAATATTGTATGCTATTACTACATATACAGTGTGGATGCCAAATGAAATATCGCATTCCATTATATAAAAAAATGTTTCTACCTTATTCAGTTCTTTTGTAATCACCATTTGAAATTAGGCCATTTGAGTGACATTGAGCAAAAATTGAAAAGATAAGGAGAAAACGAGCTTTTGTGAAGATACGTTTTTTCCACAACAGTGACTTTGACACTAATATTTTTTGTTTCTCTGTGAATTAGGTTTAATGTGACAAAACCTTTGATCATTCACATCCTCCTTGAAAACGTTCTATTTCATCAGATTCCGTCATGTTTTGCCATACACCGGCAGCCCATTGAAAAGAGATACAATGCTGCCATCTGCTGGCCATAGTTAGTGGGTGTTTTTAATTCCACAACTCCTTTGATTTAAAAAAACATAGTTGACGTCATTTAACGTTTATGGTGGCATACATCGTGATTGTACTAATCGTTATTAAACGTTTTTGGCGGTCATAGTTAAGGGAAGTGCCCAGCTCTGCTTTTTTCCCTTACTTGTTACTGTTGCTTTTTGTTCCTATAACAGTGAGCCCTAATTTATCGCTGCGGATATGGTCCAAACCACTAGTGACGTGAAAATCTGCAATACACCATATTAGATTTTTTCACTTACTGTTTTTGTTTGAACTTAAAACAAAGCTAAGCAAAATATTAACAGTACAGTTCTATTGAATTTTTTTTAGAAAACATTGTTTACTTTAGAAAACTTTAGCGAACTATTTATTTGTTTGAATTAAACTTTCTAAAACATGTTGCTGTGGGAGCTGGGAGCTCTTTGCCTTTTTGTTAGTATTTTGAGATGGCAATAGCTTAAGATGAAAAGAAAATATTATAACATGTTGACAAGCTGTTTAATAAACATGCTTATAGGCACATACATGAAGTGTTGCCATTGCATTTGTCAACATTTTGACACGATTATTTTACTTTTTACTGCAAATGAATATCGGATACAAATATTGGTTATCAGCCTCCTTGACACTAATAATTAGTATCGGCCATGACAGAGCGAATTTATTATATTATTATAATCTGACAGTGCGACTGTTGTGAAGGACAAAAAAAATGGCAAATAGATTGAGCTCGGCATAACTGTTGTGATGCATAATTGAATCATCCAATTACTCTGAACTTATTTTAAATTATATTTTACAATGCATACAAATATGTTGAAATTGTGTGTAAGCACCTGGCCAGTAGTACATAAAAACTTTCTTTCCAAGCTTCTGCAAAGTGACCCATAATGGCTCGGATCCATTCCACCAGAGAGGCAATCTGCTGTCAGGATTGGTCCCAATCAGAAACTCCTTTCCAGAGGATTCATCAAACATGTGGTTTCCAGTCATCTGATGGACATCACAGTGACGACCTGTTAAAAAATAAAAAAAAATAAAAATAAAAAAAAAGACGACCTGTAAAAAAAAAAAAAGAAAAAGGAAAAAAAAATAGTGTTCATGAACAGAGGTGGCAAATCCAGGCCCAGAAAGTAAAAACCCTGCCACAGTTTGGCTTTACCCCCTGATGCTAGCTAGCTATAGCTCCCTAGCAGTTAAACGAGCACCATGGGAGCTAGCTAGCTAGCACCTGAAGGTAAAAATCCTGCCACAATTTGCCTTTAGCCTGTAATGCTAGATAGCTAGCTTGTCAGTGCTAGTTAGCGCCCTAGCAGGTAAATGAAAACCATGGGAGGGAGCTAGCTAACTAGCACCTGGTGCTAAAGCCAAACTGTGGCAGGGTTTTTACTTTCTGGACCTGGATTTGCCACCTCTGTTCATGAATCGTAACCCAACGTCATTTTCTAGACTAGCATTTGTCCTCATTAGGGTTGCTGAATGACAGATGCTCTATGAGATTTAGGTCTGAATTTGACAGGGCCAAATGAATATTCTTTAATCTAGAGCAAGGATTGACAACTTAAATGATGGTGAGGGGGCACTTTTTTTCTTATCCTTCCTGAAGAAAAGCAACCCCACAGCATGATGTTGGTAATCGGTGATGTGTAGTGTTGGTTTCTTGCCACACACAGTGCTTTTAATTTTGGCTTAAAAAAAAAAAAACCAAATCAGTCTCATCTGACCAAAGCATCTTTTTCTACATGTTTTCCAAAATGGCAAACAGTACTTCATATGCCTTTCTTTCAACAATGGCTTGATTTTCTTGTCACTCTTCCCCTTAACATTCCGAAGGCCCACCGGTGGGCTCAGCGGCCATCTTGGAAAGATCTGGGCGATGCACGTCGGCAGATGGTTACTTGGCCGGCAGACATGTTACACATCATTTGAAAGCTGAGTGTTTTAAGGTACAATCATATTTGCAGGCTCAGTGAGCATTTAATTAAGCCAGACAATCATAGATGAAGAAAACAAAAAAACAGGTGCAACTCAGCCTATCTGGTGTCCTACATTCCTAATATGTGCAACTTCATCCAAACTGGTCCTCAAATATCGAAAAGGGTACAGTCAAAGTATTCCAGAAATATTTTTTTTTCCACACTGACCCTTTAAACCATAAAGCTACGTTTTTGGCTGCTGCAAGGTCCAAGGCCAAGTTTCAAAATATGCACATCGACCCAGATTGACTGGTAGCTCCAGATTGGCTCCATGGATTAGCCTGGCAATACTTGGCTTCCGAATAACACCTTGTTTGGGCCAATAGAAAGATGTTTTATCTGTTGTTCTTCACAGAATGTGTTACTTTGTGTTGGTCTATCACTTAAAATCTCAATGCACTCAAGTATGCTACTGTAATGTCACAAAATGTTAAAAAAAAAATTCAAGAGGTATGAATACATTTTCTAGGCACTGTGAGTATGTTATGATTGGGTTTGGTTTTATTGGAACTGATGCAATCGGCATGTAACTATGTGATGTCAAGAATCTTTCATCTCTTTATCTGGTCAGAAGCAAATCAGTTTTACCCGCGTGTTAGTCAGCAGCGAATCAGATCGATGTCAGTCCTGTTTCAGCGACCTATAAGGGTTACCCACATGACTCGCCGCATCTAATCCATTCACTGACTATATAAGTCTGACAGAGAAGCGTGTTTTTTGCCGAATTATTCTTCTGTACCTCTGCTTATCGCCACAGCCCAAGTTACGTCCACGTCTCTTGATCTTTGATACCTTCTCAATGTTTCTGCTCTTGTCGTGAGTACGTTCCGCGTATACAAGGATTGTTACGCAAATAATATAATAATATTTGCGTCTGCGTTTTTGGGATCCAATTCAGAGCATAACAGAGTAAAGCATGGAAATGACAAATGCTATGTCAATTGTTAATTTTGAGTATGCACTGTGGACAACTACAAAGACGGATGCATGGTGGCTCGCAAATGGACTATGGGCTGTAGTTTTGCAGTACAGTACAAGACAGAGACAACCAGTCACTAAAGACTTTTAACAGCATACACATTTTTGAGTAGCTGCATTGTTTGTAAACTGCATTCAAATTTCAGTTTTCAGTAAGCCAAAAGACGCCAAGAGAAACTGCTTTTCTATATGTGCTCATGTGTGAGTTCAGTCAGTTGATTGTTTGAAGAGAAAACAAAAACAAAAACACATACATCAGCAGATCAACAATGGAACACGCTTCACAGCTTGTATACTATTGGCCTGGACAGATTGTTGTTTTAGAGCTCACTAACGTGGGCAACTGCCATATGCCCACATTTTAAAGTGAGGAGGGGGGGGGGGGGGGGGGGGGTTCTAGCATTTTGACCAGCTACAGAATGCCATAGTTTAGAGGAAAAAAAACAAAACAAAACATCCATCCATTTTGTATACCAATCCTCACAAGGGCCGTGGATGAGTCCCAATTAACTGACTATAGGTGAGAGGTGGAGTACACCTTGGACGGGTCCCCAGGCAATTATAGTATACAGAAGCAATGAGACTAATTCAAAAGGAGACTTTCAACAACTTAGCTCATACCAAGCTTACAACTATGCATCTTAGAGCATAGGTCCTTGCTTCACATTCACTCCTCACCCACCAACCGCGACAAAAAAGCATCCTTATGATAACAGTAAGTACGCCGTACTTGAAAATCTTTTACTTACTCATACAGTCATATCGTGTGTTCATTCAACGGCATTCAAATAAGTTGTCACAACTAAGAAAGACAAAAGTACAGAGCCCCTCTGGTGTCAGGGTCTGAATTTTTTATTTTATTTTTTTTTGCTAACCTGTACCCACAGTTTAGCAGTCTGTTTCCACAGTTTAGTAATCTGTACAGCAAGCAGCAATCACCCACTCCTCCCTGAAACTGTAGGTACAGATTGCAGCTAAAGTCTACAGTTTAGGATGAAAAGAAGCAGCCGTTTGCTGCTAATACTGCTGTCAAGCAACCACTCGAACGTTGCGTGCGCATGCGTATTCCGTAACGCCACAGAAGTGCTAAACCGTGGGTACGGTTTAGTAAACCGTGGTTACGATTTAGTAAACTGTGTGTACAGATATACTAAACTGTGGGTACAGATTGTTAAACTGTGGGTACAGTTTACTAAACTGTGGGTACAGATTACTAAACTGTGGGAACAGATTGTTAAACTGTGGGTACAGATTACTAAACTGTGGGTACAGATTAGTAAACTGTGGGTACAGATTGCTAAACAGTGGGTACAGATTGTTAAACTGTGGGTACAGATTGTTAAACTGTGGGTACAGTTTACTAAACTGTGGGTATAGATTACTAAACTGTGGGTACAGATTACTAAACTGTGGGAACAGATTGCTAAACTGTAGGCACAGATTGTTAAACTGTGGGTACAGATTGTTAAACTATGGGTACAGTTTACTAAACTGTGGGTACAGATTGTTAAACTGTGGGTACAGATTACTAAACTGTGGGTACAGATTGTTAAACTGTGGGTACAGTTTACTAAACTGCGGGTACAGATGACTAAACTGTGGGAATAGATTGCTAAACGGTGGTCATAGATTAGCAAAAAAAAAAAAATAATCAGATCCTGACACCAGCGGTACCAATGGAAACACATTGATTTTATTTATTTATTTTTTAAGCGTGTAGGTGATTTAGTAGATAATTCTAGGACATTACATAAATGTGCAGACAAGTGTCCTGCAGGATTGTGCCGTTTTCAGCATTGTTGTTATACAGTCTGGGAACTGACAGCATGTTCAGTCATAACGAGCCTCATCAGCATTCTGCGTGATTGCTCACAAGAAGAAGGAGGTCGTTATCCAACAATTGATGTCATTTCTTATCAGAGTCGAGCTGGGCAAATGCAAGCTGCTTTTCATACAGCAGCAGGTTTCTTCATAAGTGTTGATCAGAAACGACACTGAATTTACTCCATGTATCTTCAATTGGCGCGGTCCCAAGGGAAACCCAATTTTACATTTGTATACATGTCCTTTAAGAAGGCAGCATTAACTCTTTTACTGCCACACGTAATCAAAAAAACTTTGATATGACAAAGGCTTTGATCATTCACAAAAAGAGATACAATGGTGCCATCTGCTGGCCATAGTTAGTGAGTGTTTTTGATTCCACAATCCATTGACCAGGCAGCGCTGCACTTAGACGTTGCACTGAGGAGAAAAAAAAAAAACTTAGTTGATGCCATTTAACGTTTATGGCGGTATACATCGTGATTTTACTAATCGTTATTGGACGTTTTTGGCGGTCAAAGAGATACATAAACAACAAATGCCATTTTGGACAAACAAACTTATCAGAACTACTTTTCATTGAATTTGAGATGATTTCATTTTTCACATACTCATGCAGTTGTGGCATTTAAACAAAGCTAAACTGGCATTGTGTCTGATATATCAGTCCAAAAACATTCTGCTCTAATCTCAAGTAGGATTTTCCCCCCTGATTGATTATTTACTCTTTTCTTCAGCATTCTGTGTTAATGTCTGTGCGTGTACAGTGTGTAAAATAAAATGAATCTACTTCTCAGCGTGTCCATGGTTCAAGGAGCTGATGAGCACCAGAAATGTTGAAAAGTAAACAATGAAGCTAAAAATCCCTCACGAGTTACGCAATCTGTTTCAACAGAAGTTCTGGCCAAGTGCTGATTCCTCAAGCACAACATGTTTGTACAAACGGTTTGCACCTGCTCAGCTTCTTGTAGGTTCAAATTAAGTTGGTTCGACCAGCATGATGTGTGGCGATTCAAAAAAAAAAAAAAAAAAAAAAAAAAAAAAAATCAGTTTACAACCTATGTGCTCAATGAAGGTCACTTTTTTCATTATCATTCTGGGCATCCAAGTCCAATCAAGATAAGTCTGGTTTAATGAGGATAAAGAGCAGTAGCTGTAAAATGTGTTCAATGGTAAATGAAAGTGTGTTAATCATTATACTCCACCACATACTGTATATTGTCTTTAGATCATTTACGGCAAAGGCTGTTAAAATATTCATAAACAAGAAAATGTTCCTTAGCGTTCTAGTTCATTTTATTGACACAGTAATAGGCCAAATGTAAACTGCACTCCCAAAAAAAAAAAAAAGGGTAATTATGGGTAGAGCCCGACCGATTATTGGCAGAAAAAAATACCTATTACTGATTAATCTGCCGATTATTTATATGTATAATTCATAAAATTAGCCCCTTCCCCAATTACTTTTCAATGGGTGCCACTTAAAAAACAATAAGAACAAATACTGACTGTTCCTGTGAGTTTTGGCCTCTTGGGAGCAGTGTGGTGCCGTGCATCCATGGCGTACACACTTATAAGTGTGTACACAAGAAAGTTGCGATTAAATGTTGTTAAATTAACTGGTCTTTTACACATTGGGAAGAATTTGTGCCTTTGCGGAGTGTCATCTCTAACTTCCTGTTAGCATTTGCTTACTTCCTGTTAGCGCTAGGCTGTGATGTTTTAAAAATGAAGCATGTTTTGTATTTAAATATACAGTGAATGTAATTCTTAATGTTGTGTATTTAGTTTTACAGTTAACCTCTAACTGCAGTGGACAACAGAATAAGCAGAATAACATGCTACACAATTGCTAGTTGCTAATGCTACGCAAGCAAAATGATGCATTCAGGGTACTTTTACATCGTTGGAAACTTCGGTTTTCTTCGATAACATTTTAAGGGGAAAATAATCAATATAATATAATATAATATAATATAATATAATATAATATATATATACATATACATATATATACATATATATACATATATACATATATATATATATGAATATAAAGTAGAGCTGTCAAGCGATTACATTTTTAATCAGATAAATCACATCTTACAATTTTGATTAATCATGATTAATCACTGACTTAAAAATGCTTTTTTCCCCAACATATTTTACCCGCTAAATTTGAAGCGCACCTGTTATGTAGAGGTGGGAATCTTGGGGCACCTCACGATTCGATTGCGATTACGATTCAGAGGCGACGATTCGATTATAAAACGATTATTGATTTCCCCCCAGGCAGCAGAAAAAAAAACAATGTATTTTGGCGCTTTTAATGTTTCGTACATTAGTTACAAAAATAGTACAAAAGTCCTCTCAGGCCTAAATAAACTACTATTTCAGTATCAAGTTAACAGTTCAAAACAGTAAATAAAATACTCAAGTCCTCATTCTGTAACAACAGCTTTTAAGTATATTCAGTCTTCAACAGAATAAAACATAGCATTGAGCAAAAATATATTATTTTTATCCACTCAAAAGTGCACTGAGGTATAAATGAAAGACAATGTGAACTACTACTTCAATACAAATGCCTTAAAAAAAAAAGTGCTTTCCTGCTTTTTCAGTTGTGTAAAGATGAACATGTAAACATTAAAGTTTCTCAGAGGTACAAAAAAAAAAAAAAAACTCAAGTGCTTTTCTGCTTTTTAACTTGTGTAAACATGAACGTGTAAACATTAATGGGATCGTTCGGCTTTTTTAACATGAATCTCAATTTGATCCTCACCTCCCGTGTGTGCGATCAGCGCTGACTTCGGCGTTGGACGAGAGGAAAATAGTCCAGCAAGCTGGCTGGGGTCTCGGAAATAAAGCGTTTTTCTTCTAAAAACTATTTGTTTTCAAAAGCGTGATACATTTCCACCACAATACTCTTTTCTGAATAAAGTCAGACGCCATTACCGCCAGCCACTACTTTTCTGTTCGTTCGTTGGTATCACTGCGCGGCGCCCTGTAGAACGCTAACCGACGCACTGCAGCCAGCTAGCTGATACTTCCGCCTCAAGTTGTTTGCCTTTTCGGAGCAGGTCTGATCTCACGAAGAGGTGGGTTGGTCAGCTCAGCCATGCTTGTTGTTGTTTTGAATCTCGAGGCGTGAGTTGTGGATGTGTACTCTCGGTCCGTCCCAAAAAGCGTCCCGAAGACCGCGCGCGCTACTGCGTTTCAGTTCCGCGTACTTTTCGCTCGTTTCGCTTCCCTTGGCATATTTATATAATCGGAATTTGGACATTTGTGAATCGTTCTCGATTGTTGCACGGCCGAATCGTGAATAATCTAAGAATCGGAAATTTTGCACACCTCTACTGTTATGTGTTAATTTTTTCATCCTGCTTTTTCTAATCAATAAATTATTTGCATAATTTAAAATGGGGGGAAAAAAAGACCTACGGCATATGTAAACATTTCTTAAATGCTTTACTTTAATGCATGTAGTTATGTTTATTGCTCAAACTCCAACCTTTACCTTTAACGTAACCATCTACTGTCAGCTAAAAAGGATCATCTGCGGTCAAAATTAATAGTGTGATTAATCTGTGGTAATACAATGATTAATGCGATAATTTTTTGTGATTAATTAATTAGTTAACGCTTTAACTTTGACAGCACTAATATAAAGATAAGCATTTGATACAATAAATTACAACTTATTATTAAACTGGAGTGGACTGGATTAGGAGTTAATTGACTGACAGGAGACAGTTTGTGAAGCAAGGTGATTTGTAGTCAACATTCACTGTGGTGTCCCCCAGGGGTCAGTGCTGGGCCCCAAAAGATTTATTCTTTCCATCAATGACTTATGTAAGACATCAAATGTGTTCAATTTTATTTTACTTGCATACAATGTCAATATTTTTCTTCTGGTGGTAATTTTACAACTCCTAATACTGTTCATGACGCTAATATGGAATTGATGAAAGTAAAACAATGGTTTAATATAAACTGACGTTACATTTAAAACTCTTTGACTGCCAAAGACGTTTCATGATGATTAGTAAAATTCCAATGAATGGAATGCGATCTTTCATTTCATAGCCACATTGTATATGTAGTAAAGGCAAACAATATGCTTTTTGCCTTGAAAGAAGAGTTAAAATGCTCAAAAGCGGCTGGCACTGTGGATTTTTTTGTTTTGTTTTATAACGCCTGGCAGTCAAAGAGTTAAGTAAAACTAAAATAACATACAACTAGATGTTTCAGTTTATATGTGTGGTATCAAATTGTGGAATAGGTTGACGGAGGAGCACAAGAAATGTTCAAACATAAACCAATTCAAAAACACTTCTGGAAAAATATTGTTCACAAGATAAAGAATCAAGGTTATTGACTGCCAACATCTGTTTCATTGTTGTTTATGTTTATGTTATGAATATATACATATGTGTGTATGTTTATGAGGTAAATAAGAAAATAGTATCATAATATTAAATGGAAAAGTACATAATAATTTATTGTGTACCCAAAGCGGATTTCTAACTTCGTATTGGCTGACTGAGCTTTCTCCTGCTTGGCATTGAGCAAGACATACAAATAACCTAGAGTGAGGTCATAAAAATGCACCAGGACATATAGCTCCTCCCTTCACTTCGTTTCTAAATACAGTACTGGAGTCATATTTTATAGGACATAACATACTTATTATTATGCTGGTTAACATTTTTTTTTAAACATTTTCATTTAATAAGAGACGCAAGTAAACTTTTCAAGATTCTTTTTTTTTTGCCATTGACTCCTGATCCGTCCTTGTTTTTTCTCTAGTAGAACAGGTTATAACTAATAATAATAATAATAATAATAATAATAATAATAATAATAATGATAATAATAATAATAATAATAATAATAATAATAATAATAATAATAATAATAATAATAATAATAATATGCAATACATATTTCTGAGTTAGCAATAAATGGAACTGGTAAATTCCTTATGGTGCAAACTTTTACAGGTCGAATTTAAAAATGAAAAATAACAATCTCAAAAACATGATGTGCTAGAAAGAAAGTACAAACATGTTTTTTAAATCACCATAAAAAATATGTCTGGGAAGTCGGAAAACATCAAGCCACCTGGGATTAAATTTTTCTGTTGATGTGTTTTGAGTTATTTTTATAATGATTTGTTTTGCCTGTTATTTACAAAGTATACAGGACTGTCTCAGAAAATTAGAATATTGTGATCAAGACCATTATTTTCTGTAATGCAATTAAATAAGAAAAAAATGCCATACATTCTGGATTCATTACAAATCAACTGAAATATTGCAAGCCTTTTATTGTTTTAATATTGCTGATTATGGCAATTTTTTTGTTTACTTGGTCTAAGGAAATATTCTAATATTTTGAGATAGGATATTTTAGTTTTCTTAAGCTATAAGCCATAATCAACCATATTAAAATAATAAAAGGCTTGCATTATTTCAGTTGATTTGTAATGAATCCAGAATGTATGGCATTTTTGCGTATTTAATTGCATTACAGAAAATAATGGACTTTATCACAATATTCTATTTTTCTGAGACAGTCCTGTACTTCAGGAGTGAGTATTGTGTTGCAGCATTTTCGTCAAAAAATTCAAAATAATTTTGGCCAAGGGTGTCCTTTTTGGTTAGGGCATCTGTCAAAAAAAAAAGCTCGCGTACTGTCTGTTCATATATGGACGATTTGTATAAATAAGTTAACACATTCGTTCTGAACGTCAACACGGGTGATATGATATCTACTTCAAACTCGCTTCAGCATTTCTTTGGACGTGCGACTCATTCATTTGGACATTGAGAGGAATTACCTGTCATTAATGAATAGTAGTTCGGGTAAGATAAAGTCGGGAAGTCCGGCACCATGTAGTCCACTTTCACCCCTCTGGACACAAGCTCCCGAAAGCCTGCAAGTGAGTTCAGGTCGTCCATGTAGTCATAGCGAAAACCATCGATTAGGAAAACGAGTAACGGATGGACCGCGACACACAGCTGTCCCGCTGCCACCAGCAGCAACACGCACACCAACACGCAGGTGGAGGCCATTGTCAGGAGTGAGTGCTTGTTTCGCTCTCCTCGTCCTCTGCTACAACTTGTGTGGCAAGTGGCAACACAACGCTCAAGTGTGGACAGCAGCAGCCGGCGCTGGCGGAGTGGACAGCAGGCAGGACCCATCCCACACGGTGGGTGCGGGGAGGGGACCGGAAGTTAGGGTTACAACAACCATGGACCAAAATAAGAGTGAAAAGCAGATCCTGCAGAACCACGAGACAGCGGCAGTTTCATTTGTGCTCCTTTCATTATGGAATCAGAATCCTGTCAACATTCGAAACCTCGTAATAAGGGTGCGAGTCTCCGAAAAGATTTTTGTATTACTGAAAAAAAATGTTATGAATCTCCAAAAATGTTTTTGAATGAAATCTTTAAATAAATAAATAAATAAATAAAACGCTAAGAAAACAAATTTTAAAGTACGACTTTACAGTGTAAAATAAATAATAAAAAAATGTGGATAGTCAAGGAAACCAAGAAAACACCTTCCTATTATTTTTTTTATAATGTGGAATTCCAAAATCAACGAAAAACACCATCGAGATTCTTCACAAAAACAATTGCTATCTGTATTTTTGTTTGTTTGTGTAATTTCAGTAATATTTTTCAGGTGAAGTCTGTAAAATTAGGGATTCATTTCACCTTGACCCGATGACGTGATCCAACAAACTTGGCATAAAGGTTAGGAGAGTTGACGTTCCGAGAAGCCCATGGACACAGAAAGCAATCTAAGTGAAGTTCAACCAAGGTCATATAACATTCAGACTGAAATGTGAGAGAGTCGTGAACAATTTTACATGTGTTTATATGTTGGTTAAAAAAAACAAAAAAACAACTACTTGTGTAGTGCAGCCTGAGTTTGGGATAAGTTGCTAACTTGAAGCTAACTGAGTTAAATTAACAAGTTAAAAGAGGTCCTCGGGGCATACTATCAAGCCTGTTTTCCGTGTCTCTATTTCACACACAGGTGACACTTGTTATCAGCCTTCTCCAGAGCTTGCTGATAAACCGTCATTGGAATCACCTGTGCGTGGAATAGGGAGACAAATGCATATTTGCCTGACATCATGTGACATTCATGTGAATGCTACATATTGACAATTCCGACCTTACGTCACAAGTCAAAATTGTGATCTTATGCTGCATTTGAGGAAAGTTTGAAGTTGGATTTATCACACTTGGGTGTGTCCCAGTTCCGGCATCAAAGCATTTGAGGCAAATGTAAACAAAGATGGCTGATTCCGATTAATTGTTTGTTGTTCTGTTAAACGCAGTCATTCCAAATCAAGTTGTCACGTCAACATTTGTCTTGTATTTACATTTGCCTCAAATGCTTTGAGCTCTGAACTGACACAATCCGAGTGGGATGAATCCGATTTCCCACTTTCCTCGAATGCAGCATTTATCCTCGGTGAAATGACGCTCTACGTTCATTGAAAATCATTGGAATTTAGATGATTGTAATTTGGTTTGTGGGAATTGTTTTTGATTTGGAATAGTGATAAAATCTGGTTTGATTTCTTTAACAATATGCCTGGTTTGTATGCTAATCACAGGCAAAAGCAATACAAAATGAAGCCTTGCTTTGCCCGGATGTACGGAATTGTCAATGCATGATCCGGACAGCAGAGGGCGTTTGTGAGGGGAGGAGCAGATTAATGTATTGACGTGTTCCTGTCTCGTCTGTGCATAATATGTACTACATATGAAGCCAACCAAGTAAAACAAAGTACTGTCTTCTTCAAAGTTACAGTTTGGTTCTTGAGAACCCACAACAAAAACAATAGTGGACTGCTTGCAAAACATTCTGACCAGATGTGACTTGTACTGCTTAAATAGTGTTTTGTTTTGTGTTTTTAAACTGCTGTGTCTCCTTGAACTCATCTGGATTAAAACGCCACACCAGTGTAACCAAACATTATTTTATTATCTTAAAAAGTAACACAATTTCCCATAGGGTATCACATACACTACAACAATGGTAACACCAGTACTAACATCAAAGGGACTTCCAGATATTATAGACATTTTTTTCTTTAAAAAAAAAAAAATCCCTCTTTTTATTGTTTAAATTAGTTGACTAGGCATGACAGATAAACATCATTTACAGGTATGTCACCATTTGAAGCAATGTTATTGTTGAACCTCAAGTTTAAGAACCCACTGCCGATGTTAAGGGAAGACATTTCATGGACTGTCAGTGTAATAAAAAAAAATAAAAAATAAAAAAAAATTAAAAAAGGGATGGAAGGTTATATTTGACCTGTGGCTGGATGATGGAAGGGATGGCCTGTGGGCCAGTCAGTAGTAGGGAGGATTGGGGCAGGGGCAGTGCAAATATCAGACGTGAGGTACCACACCTTTTGACCCCCACCATGCAAGAGACTACAGCCCTATTTTACAGGTGGAACTCGAGGTTGGACCCCTGAACTCAGTGGTTAAGCCAACATTAGTGGTACGATCGAGGCTGACTGTCATTTTACAAAACAGGTGAGCCCACTAAATTGTAATGATCGAATAGAAATTTGACCATGACTGTGTCTAATTGAAAGAATGTGGAACCAAGCAATAGTAGGTACAGATGATTTACATTCCCTCAGGAGAGGTAGACTTAGCACTAGAGCCCAACTGCAATTATGTTATTAAGGACTAAAGGCCGAGTGGTCTGGTTTTAGAGGAGACTGCTTTAAGGGATTTCAGATCAAATAACTACATTGCACTAGAACCATATTGCATTGCAGTGCTCCAATAAAGTACCTCAAAGTAGTGATGGGAAAATGAAGCTTCATGTAGCGCTTGGGATTTTTTTTTTCTCCTCTAGATGGTGCTTATGGTTTTAACTATAAAAGGCTAGTGCAGTGCTTCTCAAATAGTGGGGCAGGCCCCCCCCACCCCCCAGGGAGGCGCGAGGCTCCATCAAGGGGGGGCGCGTTTGACCTCGGGGAACGTGCTTTTTTATTTTTTTTATATTGATTTTTTTTTTTTACTGTCCTAGAATAAAGTGCAATTGCACCTCCACTACATTAGGGGTCAGTGGCGCTCTGATTATTGGCAGAGTGTGCGCAGGGAGCATTCGCTCGGTGGTGTAGGGGTTTTGTTTGCACCGAGCATGCGCGCTTTGCACACAGCAAAAACAAAAACAAAAAAAAATCGGCACAAATTAATTTATATTTTGGTTTTGCAGATTTTTTTTTTTTTTTTTTTTTTTTAAATATTGTGCTCCTGAGTTAATGTTGGTGATCAGTCTGAATGCATTATTTATTGATTTTATGTAATTTTATTTTTCCGTATCATATGGTTTGACATGGTCAGTCAAAAAATGTTTATAGTTTAAGGATTTAATTTTATTTTTGAATTTCAAATGCACTTAATCTTTTCTGTTACAGTTAATAAAGTTATTCTTTGTAAGTTGGTCCATATTTCTTTCTTTTTTTTAATTCTCTTATACGTTAATACTGATACAGTGTTATGCACAGGTGTGCTTATAACAATTTTATAGACAATTGATACTATTTATAGTCGCGTTGGGGGCGACGAGATGTTTTCTTCTTACTCTTGTGGGGCATGACAGAAATTAATTGAGAAGCACTGGGCTAGTGCAACAGAAATGGATTACATTTCCATTTCAGCAATCAAGCACCATCTAGAGGAGTAAAAAAATAAATAAAAAAAATAAAAAATAATATATATATATATATATATATATATATATATATATGTATGTGTATATATATATGTATGTTAGGGGTGTGAATTGCCTAGTACCTGACGATTCGATTCGTATCACGATTCACAGGTCACGATTCGATTCGATTAATCCCGATACGAATTTATAAGTCGATTGTTGCGATTTTTTTTCATTCAAATTTAGAAAATACTAATCAGTAAGCTTGTAGAGTGTAAGATTTATATGAAAATTTATTATTTATTTATCTGAAATTTCAGTCTTATAGAGGTTGTAATCTGTTTCATGTTTGAACAGCATTAAAATAAAATATTAATGCTTAATGTTCCGTTCATATAACATTCTTCCATGCTCAAGGTGTGAATCCTAACCCGAAGTCAGACGTTTTGTTGAATATTTTCCATTAAAAATGGAAGTTTAAAAATCGATTCACAAAAAAAAAAAAAAAAAAAGAAAAAAAAAAGAGCAATGATAAGACGTTGAATCGGTAAGACTACCGAATGAACAATTCTGAGCTCTTAAAAAAAAAAAAAAAAAAAAAAAAAAAAAAAAAAAAAATCGATTCAGCCGCCTATTGAATCGATTCGAGAATTGCGCGATGTAGTATCGCGATATATTGCCGAATCGATTTTTTTAACACCCCTAATATATATATATATATATATATATATATATATATATATATATATATATATATATATATATATATATAATCGCAAGGTTCATGAAGCTTCATTTTGGTATTGTACCAAACTGAACTGTATTGTTGGGTGGAGGCTTTATTAACTAGCAATTTAAACCTCTTCCGGCGGAGTATGTCATTGAAAGTAAAGCACAAAAACATCAGGACTCTGGTACAGAGAAGATAATAAAGCTGTAGTACACCATAAGGTCATTTAAGATATATATTATTGTTTGGCGTTCTAGAGAGCTGTAAGTGGAACTTTACAATGTGCGTCTCCCCAATCTGCGATGACATCCCCCCCCCCCCCCCCCCGGCTCACTCGCTTATTAGCAGCTACGCTATGACAGTTGGTGAACAAAAGCAAATAAAAGGTCAGGGAGTCCAGCACTCGGATGTGTAATGTGTACTGTATGTATGTGCAGACATTCACAGGCCAGAGGCTGATGACGGTGTGATCATGGAAAGGACGGGCTGTGTTTTTGCTGTTGTGGAGGTAGTTGAAGAGGAGCTTGTAGGAGGACAACATCAGGATGGCTGACAAACTTCCTGAGCCTGCAGAAGGATGCATCTCAGACCAGGACTGGACTGATAGCATCATTGGCCAGCCCGACTCGTTTCAGCTTAGGCTTAAAAATCTATCTAGCACACTATGACACAAATAAGTCACTGTGTCCTCCTGCTCAGTGTGTTATGTGAAACCAATATAATTCTCCAATGGGATATAGAACCACTGCCATGAGCATGTAGGTGAAATGATCACTAGTAAGCAGCCATTTAATACTATATTCCAACTATATCAACACTCCTTACTGTGATTATCATTATGACCACCACTGACCATAATGCATTTTAGCACCATGAGTGAGCATGGCTCAGGAATTTCAGAACTCAACTCATAAAGTGGATATTAATGTTTTTTTCATTTTTGTATGAATACATACTGAAATAAAACAAAATCACAACCCTGCTCTCTGTGAACAACACTTAGATGGATTCAAGTTCATTTTCAAAACCATACGATCCCCAAATCCAAATGGACATTCAAGATACCAGCATGGCTGCTCATTTTGCATTCAAATCTCACGCTCTGCATGCGTTCATGTCATGGAATCAACTTTTAGCAGGCTAGGAAACCATCACAATTATTCATGTCCACTGAATGCTTCTGCAACTATTTCAAGTCTGTTCCCCACTATCTTATTTATTCCCGTCGTTGTACAACATACTCAACACAATAGATTTTTCTATCAATCTTGACTATCACATCAGATTAATCAAAACCCAAGATGCCTTTTAATAACCTGCAGTAGTCATAGCCACAGTTGTTTTTTAAACTTAATTGTATCAGATTTCATGTCTGTGTTTAATGCCATAATGAGCAGTTAGAATGGGTTTAGTACATGGTTAATATTGAGAATTTTCCATTTTTAGTTTTTCAATATATGGCAGAACTTGCATGCTCAAAAGTTAGTGAAACAATTGAATCACCAACAAATTCTTAGGCCATCCTGTACAACAATTTATTGTTTTGTTAGCATTAAATGTGGGTCTAAGTTTACAATAACCTGTATAAAGGTCGTTTTAAAAACATATACCAATAAAAATGTAGAATACCGGCGTAACCGAAAAAAAGTGTTTTGTGTGTGTGAAATGTGGTATGCCACCACCTGAAGGACATAAGGCAATTAGCATTTAATGTTATGAGGACGTCTTCAACAAGTTTTGATCCACTGCACACTCAACCTCCCCTTTTTCTAATCAGTTAATTACTTGTGGAATTTAAAATGAAAAAAAACAAACAGACGGTAGTTTTACAAGAACAAATAGTCCAAATGTAATCCACAAACATTTATTAAATGCTTTATTTTAATGCATGTAGTTATCTTTACTGCTGTAAAACAACCTTTGCTACCTTTATGTTAATGGTCTTAGACAGCACTAATATATATATATATATATATATATATATATATATATATATATATATATATGAATACTAATTGTATTTATCACTAATTGACTGAATACTAATTGTAAGGCCTAAGCCCACAGTACTGTATGTGCAGTAGACATGTGGCAGCAGCATCCAGTGGACGTAATGAATAAGAGAGAAAGAAGGAAGGTCTCTGGTTTGGATCCATAAATGAAGGAAACAGACCTAACTAAAAGCTGGCGTCGTTGTTCAGGCTGTTCTTATGAACAGAACACAACAGAAGCAAGAAATTGTTGGCGCATTTGCAACTTCCTCACCTCTGGTAACCTCACTGTTATTCAATTTATACACAGTGGTACCTCTACTTACGAAATTAATTGGTTCTGAAAGAAAGCTCTTAAGTAGAAAATTTTGTAAGTAGAGACGCATGTTCCATGTAAATGCCCTAATCCGTTCCAAGCCTCCCAAAATTCAGACATAAATGTTTTATATCACATAAAAATGCATCAAAACATGTAACAAATACACGTTACAATTAGATTATTGCACAATAAATGAGAGCTGTGCATAATGTAAAAAACTAAGAATAAAAATGATGGTTATTTACCTTTTTAACTGCTGCCCTCATCATCTTTTTTTTGCCCTCTTTTTGGTTCATGTTCTCTCTCAGAAGTGTTTTTGCCTGGTGTTTTGTAAAGAACTTATCCAAGGATGTTTTTTTTTTTTTAATCACTCACTCACCCACCATCAAGGATAGTGACGGTTCCACTCATTCACCTGGAGCCCTTGTTTTTGTTTTGTTTTTAACAATGCTTGGAAAATGTCCAAGGCAAACATCATCATAGTGAGCGATCGCCCGAATGGTGAACACTTTTTCTGGGTGATTCTTTTCAATAAATTCCAAAACTTGATGGAAACTTCGGATATGGCGAGGCATCTTTTTCCAAAAAAGGCCCGTCTCGTCGCAATTAAAAACTTACTGTGCAACGTAGCCTTCTTCAATCACCAATTGTTTGAATTTTTGCACAAATTTGTCGGCTGTTAGTTAAGATTTACGTAAAACTAACTAAACACCTCATGGCCCGAGGGGCGAATGACGAGGACGCTACATAGACACATTCTATTATGTATCTATGGTCAAATACGGTACAGGTCCCTCTTACCCAATGGGATGCCAGGAAGATGCCAGTAATAGCCAATGGCAGAGCAGCTCTAAGTATGTTGCGTTCAGGAAACTTTGGGAGCTGAGAGTAGCGGCCCATACTGTAGTTTTACCTTTCGTATCCTGAAACTTCTTTCGTAACAAGAGGCAACACTTTCCTGTTGAGGAGTTTCGCAACTTGAAAATTTCGTATGAAGGGACGTTCGTAAGTAGAGGTACCACTGTATGTAGTTCTGAATGTTTGAGAAGTGCCCACACATTGGTCAATCGGGAATCTGACTAACTGTGAAAGACTTCCAGGATTAACTTCCGTGTGTGTCAAGCACAGGAACAGTTCCATCTTCGAACTCCAGCGTCATGGCTGATAAAGCTGAAAACGTTTCAATCCTCAACGAAAAGGAAGCGGTTGGATCCAGATTGTAGGAAATACCATATGTCTGGCTCACATTTTTGATAACTGATGACAATATTCAAGCAAACCGATGAGACAAAGTGCGTTAAAACTGGATCAGTGGTTGTGTGTAGCGTCAGTAACAAAAGTTAGCAGAGCCTCAGACAATTTGGTGTGGAAAGCACACCATAGGACCGAGATGCACTGATATGGAGCAGCTGGAATGGGACTGGAATTATATGACCTGAGATTTCAGATTACTGGTACACAACCATATCCCGCACGTCACACACCCACCAACTCACGCAAACGCAAACACACACGCACAAAGTAGAACCCATGTAAGTGAAAGAACACAACAGCGGCGTGTGAACACAAGGCTATGAAATGACAATGGTTAGTCTGTCCAGTGGCATGTTTGTGTGTCTTATGGTGGTCAAAATTCCTTTGTAAGAATGTGTTTACGTGTGTATTAACAGCTATAGTTCCACAGTGGTCTGGTGGCAGTTCCACTGATTCAGTCAATGTGACAGTCTGCATGTTTAACAGTCCTCGGGGCAGGACTTTCTCTTGTCCTTCCTTGGTCACGGCCTCTAGACGCTGGTGATTGATGCAAGGCAGGCGTTGGGCTTTTGGAGTTTTTCCGGTTGGCTGCCAGCTGGTTCAGGGATGGCGCGGAATGAGAAAGGGGGACCGTTGCTATTTGTAATACCAAGGTGGCCAGGACTCAGAGCCAAATTCTGCCGACGGTTACTCTCCACTATGGACGAGGTGTTGGATGCGAGACTCTCCCTTGTTCTGCAAACACAAACAATGTGAGAATGTATGCAAGTATCCCAGAAAAATCAAAATGGTTTGGACACAAATAACAAGCAGGCAACAGAATTCTAAAAGAAATCTACAGAGGTTCTTCTTTCTACATTTGTTCCTCTTCATTTCAGGAAACATGACCTTGCCCTGTGTTTCCTGATTACCTTCCCTGACCTGATTGTTGACCACCACCTACCTCGCTGTGAGATCCAAACAACTGCGCCTAATTTAAAAGCAGACGTGTAAACACTTCGGCTTCTACAATGTCAAGAGCGGAAGCAAACTGGACATTAGCTATGCTATATGTAAGCTGTGTTGCCCTAAAATGAAAATACTTAATACAAACATGAGAAGTCATGTAACTCAATTATACCTTATGGAAGAGTCGACTGTTGTTATTGCAAGTACGACCAGAGAACAATCGAGGAAGCAATTCCAAAACTGCCAGCCTCATCGGAAAACCGAAAAACAAATTCCGAAGGCCCTCGCGTCATTTATTGCCGTGGATTTGCGTCCTTATTCCGTCGTGGAAAATGAGGGATTTCGGGCCCGGGTATACCAAACAATCCCGACACTATTTCACAGTCACTAGCTAAACACATTCACTTGCTAAACACATTTGAATTGTAGCAATAGCCTGTTGAAAGCGCTTTTAAAAGTAATGTGTTTTGCCATTGGAAGGGATTCTTTGCCAATTAATTGAATCTGCACATAAGTAGGGGGTGGGGCTACAATTTGTTTGCTTTGTTAAAAATACAATTAAGCCATAGGTACAGAATTATACCTTTATGTAGCTCATTGCAGGGTTTTTAGTTTGCTTGACTGTACGAATGCTAGCGCCGTAATCGTAATCACATCGCGAGGTGCCCAAAGATTCTCACCCCTATTAACAAACATGCCAACATTTACCTTGGCGAGTTGAATCCACTGTCAACAGTAACTGAGCTAGAGTCCATACTGTCCAGTCTGGCAGAGTGCACTGACTGTTGATTCTGACCAGGCTCTGGAAGGTTCTCTTTAGCACCAGGGAAGGTGAGGGTTCTTTCAAACCTTCTCTGTAGATCCCTCTCCTTCTCTCTCTCCAACAGCCACTGCATGGTGCCTGCTCCGCCACTTCCCATTCCACCAACACCTCCTCCAGATTTGCCGTCCTCTCCTCTACTTTTACTTCCTCCCTCCTCGAGTTCGTCGTCATCTGAAACATTGTAATAGTCAAAGGAGGCCTCTGCAGCACCGGTTGTGGGTTCGCTCCCCTGTATGGAAGCGGAGGGAGTTGCAACCAGAGGTTTGGGAGCATCAAAGGCCTCCTGGGAATCAAGTGCATCGCAGGATGAAGACAGAGTGGAGGAGGCAAGGACAGGGGTTTTCCTCAAGGAGCTGTATCCTGGCAAAGGAAGGCTAGGAGGTGGTTTGAAGAGCGTATCTTTACTAAAAATCTCCTTACGTTTTTCTTGACCACAGGAGGCACTGTGGGGAGGTCGCGCATTCGAAAGAGGGGGATCTGGCATCGAGAGAGGTATTGGAGGCAGGCTGCCACCTTTAGGTCCCACTTTTAAGAATTCCTCCATTTCTGGAGGATGCGGTGTTTGTCTTTCCGTTTGCCTGTCAGTGCAGCCCAATTTCAACCCATCTTGGCTACTTTTGCCAAGAGTTCCCAGTGGGCTTGGGGCTGTGAGTATAGCCTCAGAAGAACCAGAGCACTGGAAGTAACCATCAGGAGGGACAGAGTTGTGCTGTGGTTTAGGAGAGTATGCTGGCAGACTGTCCCGACTCTTACATTTCTCTAAACTCCGGCCACCATCTAACACTAGTGATTCCCCAGGCAGCTTTGCCAAGGGGGGAGTGGCATGAGGGTAGTGGCAAGAGCTCTGGTTGGCTCGTAAGGTTCCGTCATCCGTATAGTAACGGCTTCGATCATCGTAGTAACCAGGTGGTCCGATTAAGCCAGCTCCAAGAGGTCCTTTGGAATTCTCCATGGATCTGGAGCGTTCCTTGGCTTTATCGCTTCGTTCATTCCGAGACTTCCTCTCCTGCGTGTGTGAGTGTGAGCGGTGGACTTTGGAGTGGTGCGCTGATGGGCCGTGGCTCGGCTCAGGGAAAGGCATTTCTGTCCGTCGCTTAGCCAGCTCTCCAGACACGTCCCATTCTGGCGTGACGGGTAGGTGGGAGGCGTCAAGGATGTTGGGGTTGCTATGTGCCAGATGAAGTCGCGTCCGCTGCCGCTCCATGGCCAGGGCATGTTCCCTCGGTGAGCGAGCCAGTGAGGATGAGTAAGCTCTGTAGTCCCTGTCAGTTAGCTCCAAATGGGAACTCTCACTCTGCTCACCCCTAGACACCCTTGTCTTACTGTGCGAGCGGCTTAGTTTGGTCTGAGACTGCTTCCTATGTCTTCCCCCACTTCTTCTACTTCTTGAACTGTGATTGGCTGACGACGCTTTGCTCCTCTGTGCACGCTCTTCTTCAAGACGCTTCATGACTGCCGTGTGCCGGGCAAGGTTCTCCACTGTGAGATCAGGGTTAATTCTGCGGATAATCTCCATCTCTATATGACGCGGGAGCTGGCTGGGTGCCTCTTCATCACGGAGGGGCCACTCTTCAGGGGGGAACTGTGCAGAGAAGGTGGCCAGCTGCTTGGTCTTGTCCTTCTTAAAGCTAAGACGGAAGAGCTTCAAACCGAACTTACGACTCGCCGTACCACTTGCTGGCTGTTTCTCCAGCTCACCTGTTCCTCCTCCACCTCCCCCTCCTCCGCGATGCTTTGTGAGCGTGTCCGTCTTGAAGGGGAACCCGAGGGTGCTGCGGCTCTTTTCTGTGTTGCCTCCCGTTGGCTGAGGAGGCGACTGTGGAGAGTGTGGAGACGAATATGCCTCCCGGTGGTCTTTGGGGGATCTGAGCTGCAGAGTAGTGTGGTGACTAGGGGGGTCGTCTCCACGATGTGTGTTGTTATAAAAGGAATCCACGACTCCACCACCCCCACTGTGGTTCTGGTTGGATTTTGGGTGACTTCGATCTCGCACACCCCCAGAAGTGGATGGGGTGATGGTGCCAGAGAGAGGGGAGGTGCACTGAGTCTGCTGATTCTGCTGCTGATTCTGATGTTGCTGCTGTTGGTGCCGGTCAGCAGATCGCTCATCTAAGTGGTACCACTTGGAGCTGGTTCGAATGAGGCTTGGAGTGATGAAGTACGTTTGAGGAGTTACAATAAAATATCCGTCAGGTGTTGGGTAGATCTTGCGTTCACGGACCAACATGTTAAGTGTGTGGTGCAGGACCTCCTCCGTTGGTGTGGGAACACCTGACAAAAGTTGAAAACAAGAATTAGTTGGACAAGGGGCAATGAACAGAAATCCAATTCATGTGGTATTTTCATTTGCATGGCCACGTTTTGAGTTTAGACAACAAAAATGAATTTCAACTCATTACAACTGCTATGCATCTGCCCATCAAATTCTGATAACACTTGTCCTCATTAGGGTAATGGATGAGCTACAGCCTATCCCAGCTGATTTTGGGCGAGAGGCAGTTTACACCCTGAACAGGTCACCAGCTAAATCCCAGTTGAGGACTCAGGTAACTCAACCGATCATGGCTCATCTTGTAAACGATAGGTAAGCCATGGTTGGTTTGGCTTTTTACTACTGACATTGCAAAATTAGTCAAATATCTCTTTAATGAAACATTTTTTTATTTTCATATATTTTCTTGGACATAATTCCAAAAGGTATGTTTACCACAAACACAACACTCCTTATCACCAAAAGAGCACAATACCTAGAGCAGAACAAGGGTGTGCACGAATTATTACAGTGGCGTGCAAAGTGTTTTCTCATGACCTAAACATGATCAAAAGCAGTAACGTGCAATTACAACTTAAATGAAATTGTACAAGTTTATTTCCAATATACGTTTGTTTTCACTTCATAGCGTGTTTCTTGGCTTAGTTAGGCTTGTTTGTGGGCCTTTTTTTTTTTTTTTTTTTGTGGTATCAGATTTCAGCTTCTATGTTTTGCCACATCAATGCAAACTTCTCAGGGCCTTCAGACTAAGGATTGCTGATCGATGCCAAAATACCCAACCAAATGTCTGGTTATTTCATTTTTTTTTAACCACTTGAACCAATCAGATTTCAGATTTAAATCATTCACTGCCAGCCATTTTCAAAAATTTTAAAATGTTCAATACCCACGTGATATTACGTTCAATAATTATTAGGGGTGTGAATTGCCTCGTACCTGACGATTCGATCCGTATCACGATTCATAGGTCACGATTCGATTCGATACCAATTAATCCCGATATGAATTTACAAGTCGATTGTTGCGATTTTTTTATTCAAATTTAGAAAATACCATTCAGTAAACCTAGAAATGTACACTGTAAGATTTGTATGAAAATGTATTATTGATTGATCTGAAACTTCAGTTTTATAACTGTGAGCCACTGTATTTAACAAATAGGTTGTAACCTTTTTTCATGTTAGAACAGCATTGAAATAAAATATTAAGGTTTAATGTTCCATTAATATAAGATTCTTCCATGCTTAAGGTGTGAAAAAAAATATATGTTTCCATCAAAAATGGATGTTAAAAAAATCGATTCGGCTGCCTATTGAATCAATTCGAGAATTGCATGCTGTAGTATCGCAATATATTGCCAAATTGATTTTTTTAACACCCCTAATAATTATATATAAACCGAATCTACCAAATGACAGAATAGACCCCCCTACTTTTTGACTCGTCCCGTTCTTTTATAATTGACAGCAGAAAAATGTAGGGTGCACAAAATACAGCCATTTCTCCCATGGACTCTGAAACTGTTTATTTTGTATAAAATGGGGCAATGATGTCATCTACCGATGGTTGGGCATCAGTAAAGTTGTTTTCAAGTTTGACATTTACAGTGGAGCATAATCAGATCCTCCTCCATTTATCCCCGCTCTAAAAAAAAAATATAAAATTGACAAGTATACTTGTCAAAGGCAGTGAATGAGTTTTAATTAAAAAAAAAAAATATCCAGGAAAAATGCATCAGGGGATGTCAACATGTTTCCGTCCTCTGTTCACAGCTACTTAAGTGGGATTCATTACGTGAAGCTGGGAGAGGACGATTGCCAGACATAATAATTAACTCATTCACTGCCTTTGACAAGTATACTTGTCAATTGTATTTTTTAGAGCGGTGCTAAATGGGGGCGAATCTGAGCATGCTCCACTGGAAATATCAAACTTGGAAACAACTTTACTGATGCCCAACCACCGGTAGATGACATCATTGCCCCATTTTATAGGAAATAAACACAGTTTCAGAGTCCATGGGAGAAATGGCTGTATTTTGGCAAACCTACATTTTTCTGCTGTCAATTATAAAAGAACGGGACGGGACAAAAAGTAGGGAGTCTATTCTGTTATTTGGTAGATTCGGTTTATATATAATTATTGAATGTAATATCACGTGAGTATTGGAAATGTAAAAATTTTCTATAATGACTGGCAGTGAATGAGTTAAAAAAAAATAAAATAAAATAATTTTCAAGACGGACTTTTAAAAAACCTGGATATTGTGAGGATAAGTCGGCCAACGCTTGTTTCAACCCAGTCAAGGACTTATTTGCCACTTTCACAGCGGCAACAAAAACATAGCTGAGCGAAGGTCCCCTTCTGACAGGCAGGGAATTTTTAAATCCACTGTATATTTTTGATTACATACAAAAACCAACAAACAAAACACTGCTAAAATTACTGATATGTTGTCGACTGAGCAAATATGCCTAACAGATGATGTACATAACATTCTAGTCAAAAGCTGACCGAGTTGGAGGCCCCGGGGTATACACAAACAATAATCTTATGAAATGAGTATTTGTTTACAGTTAGCTGTTGAGTTAATCTGCAACACTGTTCAAATCTTAAAATGTCGTCCAATCACGTGCTTGTCAGAAAATATTGCAATATTACTTCTAGGCCATACTGCTCCTAACGGAAAGGTCAAAGCCCAAATTTCTTCTTCTCCTCCTCCCCCCTCTCCTTCTCCCTCTCTCTCTCCCTCTCCCTCCCTTTATCAGTCTGGAAGTATTACTGACACTTACATCACAGCAGCCTCTTGGCCCAGGCAGTATGATGCAACTTGATGCACATAGACGAGCTGCTGCTGCAGTGCGCATGTATGCATTCATGCAACTCTGCACATGCAACAACTTTTCATTCTTTTGCATTTATTTACGAAAGACGTAATTATAAAATGTTAAACTCTCACCAAATCATCCATTCGCAAACAACAGTGGGCTACTAAGCATAAGGTGAAAAGATGTCTCCTCATAATGATACAATTTGCACAGTAAACATAACATACTTTCAGTCGAATGCTATACAAGTACTTTTTTTTTTCTTAACCACCTGTATTTTAACTGAATATCAGAACGTCTCATAGTCTGAGGAAAACACTACAACTAAAAAAAAAAAACTAAACTAAAAAATACTCTTACTCACTACTCATCTGCGGGAAATAGGAATGTGTGTAGCTGCTCATCCAACAGGTGGACGACTACTGCGGCAAAGGTTGCCGTCATGCTTGTGAAATCAAGAAACGGGCAACAGAATTGGAAAATTACTACCAGCACTTTTCCGTGTGAATGGACAAGTACAGCCGCAGCTTGGTCACATCCAGCTGAGTGAACGCTGGTGTGTTTTTGAACGCCGCTACTCCCCGCTACTAAGTTTTTTTAAGTTCATACATAATGTGTGGACCTTGTATTTGTGGTTGAATGAGTGAACAATCAATCCATATTCAAACTGTCAGACATTACATGTCATCGAGTGTTGAGGTGTGGATGAGTTACGGCTAGAGGCTAGCTTACCTGCTACCTGTTGCTACTTCCCTGTTCCACTACTCCAGTCCGGCAATGTGGATTAGCTGTGTGTGGCTTGTTTTGTGCTGGTTCGTCCTGTCTGCTCTCTCAACCATCTATCGGCAGCGCTTTACCAGTATGTAGCCACTGAGTTCAAACTACTTTAATCCACACGGTCCACCACCACCAGTTCTGCGCCAACACCCGGACATCCTCTACATGCCCCGGCGGAGATCCACTCACCGGGGCTTACGCCGCAACTACCAGGTCATTCTGGTCCAACGCTCGCAGCCCTCACAAGAACATCAGACGCCGTGCGGATCTCTCTGTGTTGACCCGCGTCCCGAGGTCGGCTAGCCTGACTGTCGCTAGCAACTGCACTTCTGTCAACATCGGCCTGCTGAACATCCGCTCCCTCACGAGTAAGGGCCAGCTCGTCCAAGACCTCCTGACAGTGAGTTTGACATTTCGTGTCGAACTGAGACCTGGCAGCAACCTAATGACTACGGTACTCTCAAAGAAGCTACTCCACCGGACTTTGTTTACCATGTCGTACCTCGCATGATTGGGAGAGTAGGTGGTCTTGCGTGATATTCCATTAGGACTGGAAATCTACGCCCGTAAATGTGCCTGTTTTTTTTGTTTTTTTTAATCTTTCTAAGCTACCATTATACAGCTCTCTGGATCAATGGGCTCTTTGCACAGCTTGACTACTTCCTGAACTGAATACCACACCTTTGTTTCCTGTTTTTCATGAGTGGACAAACTGATTAATCCAGGTGTGTCTGGCCAATGTCGTTGTAGTTAATGAGATCAGGCACACCTGGATTAATAAGCTTGTCCACTCATGAAAGACAGGAAATGAATGAGTGGTGTTGAATTCAGGGAGTATTGGATTTGTGCAAAAGCCCATTGCCACACGTATTGCCACCATCTACCGACCACCCAAACCAAACTAGGATTTTTATCACCAATATTACTACATTCTTCACTCATCTGTGTACACGCTCACCAAATGCGATTCTGCTGGGAGATTTTAATATCCACATGGACAAATTCAATAACTTACTCACCAAAGACTTTAGCTCCTGTTTGATAAGTTTTGGTTTTCAACAGTTTCAACTTTCCCCACACACAATAAAGGACATATTTTGGATTTAATCTGCTGCACAGGATTATCACCAGTCTCCTCCCATACACAGATCATCTACTGCTTTCATTCAATGTTAACCTGACCTTTTTCAAATCCAACTCACAACGCATTATAAAAAAAATAAATAAATACAAAAATCAAGAATATTAACCCGGACAATCTTGTATCACTGAACAACCTTCCCAGTGCTGATAGTCTTTCTACAACAGATGAGTTTCTTTCGCACTAAAATTCAGACATCCATAACATTCTCAACACCCTGGCCCAACTCAAAACCCAAACTGTTGCCTTCAAATACACAGCACCCTGGTTCATCCCTACCCTCAGACAACTTAAAGCAAAAGGCCGTCAACTTACAGGAAAACTGGACTCGCTATTCATAGACATATACATAACCCACTTCCTCCAATAAAAGGACTTTCTTCCAATGAAGGTAACGCCAAGACACTCTTTGTACTAATTTCGAAATTCACAAAACTCGTTGACACGCTTCCATCGCCTCTTTATTCCACTGATTTCTGTAATACCTTGGTCTCACTTTTTCCCTCTAAAATCCAACTTATCCACCAGCAACTCACTCCATCATCTACTCCTAACGCTCCTGCTCCATTCTCCCCAGCTTCTACCCACCTGTTATCTGCATTCACCCCCCGTCAACCAAATCTCTACCTTCATTCTGAAATCCAAAACCTCTACCTGTCAACTTGACCCTCTCCCGACTGTTCTTGTTAAAGCCTCTATTCCGGCTCTCATGAACATTATTCAAGCTTCTCTCTCTACCGGCACTGTACCCTCCCATCTCAATACTGTTGCTGTCACTCCCGGCTCCGTTCCTCTCTCACATACTCGTACACAGCGTCATCACCTCCCAACTCGACTACTGCAACTCCCTCATGCCATAAAAAAAAAAACCCTCCATAAACTTCAACTGGTCCAAAACTCAGGCGTTTGTATCATCACACACGGCCCTTCGTAAACCACATCGCACCTGTCTTCCAACAGCTCCACTGGCTTGCCATCACAAACTGCATCCAATACAAAATCCTGTTCCTCACATTCAAAGCCATCCACAACCTCACCCCCACCATACCTGGCCAACCTTATCCATATTGCTACACCTGCCCGCTCTCTCCGTTCCTCCTCCTCTCTCCTCCTCACTGTCCCGCCTGCCCGCTTCGTCACCATAGCACTACTCACACTGACCATAACGGCATTGTCTTTTCTTAATTTATTATTTTATTTTACCTTGTGTTTTTCTTAACATTGTATTTGTATGTTTTTAACTGTTGTTGTAAGGTGACCTTGAGTGTCCAGAAAAGTGCCTATAAATATGTATTATTATTATTATTATTATTATTACTATTATTACTATTATTACTAGGGCTGGGTATTGCCGCCAACCTCACAATACGATACGTATCACAATACAGGCGTCACGATTCGATACATATCGCGATACATATGTATCCCAATACTTGACCTTCAAGGTGATACGTATCCCGATATTTCACATTCATTTAATTGCATTTTATAATAACAGTCATATGCATACCTAAAGGTTATGTTTATTATGCTGGATGACAAAAAATGTTTTTGTTAGTAGCTCTTCTGGTTTACCACCAAGTGGCATGCCTGGTCTAAATGTGCAGACACTGCAGAGCAAGGAGCAGTTTTCACAGACACACCGGGAAAACTTATTAATGGGCATAAGCCGTTATGAGTAAAAATATCAAAGTATTAAAATTACAGCTCTAAAATGTGCTTATTTTGAAATATTTGGGGCTTTTTTTTCATGTAACACATTCTATTTCGTTTTTTAAACAAAATATACGAAAATTGGTATATTAAGACACATGTGCAATGTTAAGTTTCTAAGTAAATAAATGTTGATATTCTTCCTCTGCTTTAATTTTTCTAAGCATGAGACAGTGTCCAATCACTGGTGTGCTATTTTTGCATTAATTGAAGGCAATTAACTTCAAAGACGCTGCTGGTTTTTATTTTTTAGGTACAATGCAAGCTGCAAAGGCAAAAGTTAACTGCCAATTTAAAGTTAACGAGCAATATCGATTCTGACACCTGCGTATCGACACGTGTATTGTAATGAGGCCCGCAACGATATATTGCCGCATCGATTTTTTGAGCACACCCCTAATTATTATTATCTCTTTGACCGCCATAAACGTTTAAAAACGTTCAGTATAATCCTAGGATTGGCCGCCATAGACGTTAATTGACGTCTACTATGTTTTTTTTATGGAAACGGGTGGAGGAAAGCCTTGGGCAGCTGTGCTCCAAGTATCAAGCCGATCGGGTTACTATATGAGTATTCCTGGCCACTAGATGGCTGTGATGAGTCTTTTGGACAAGATCGGGTAGGAGACAACAGTAGAAGAAGAGAGGCTGAGCTAGAGTGTTGAGGGGGAGAGAATGGCTAACTTCGCTAAGGGAGTCAAAAAGGCTACAGATGGCAAGCAGCTCACGCTTGATCCTTATTTTCAAAGCTCAAAAGCATCGACCAGTGCTCAAGAGCACAGTGATGACGGGGTTAAGTCATAGTTGAAGCGGTGACGCGGCCGTTTCGACCACGTCCTAAGGCCCCACCGGCTAGCGATGCTAATAACGTCCTAAGGCCCCACCAGCTAGCGATGCTAACACCGGAGAAAAGTGGTGCACAACCGAGCACGTCTGCACAGATGACGTTTCATCGGACGATGATGACTACTATGGGTCCGATGCAAGACAGTCTTGGACAGTCTTCCAAAGAACGTGAAGGTAAGCGCTAACATGCTAAGAGATTGCTAGTAAGATTACTTTTCGGGCGATCTGCAAGCAGCGTGTGTAAATGTGCTGATATACACTAAAACATCTATTACCTATACAAACGTGAATGTATATTTTATAGATCGTGCTCACAGCAACGTCCGACCGCTGGTTCTACGACAAAGAAAGGTCAAAACAAAACAAAACAAAAAAATTGTTTCAATACACCGCAACAATAAAAGTAAAGTCTTTCGATAGTATTGTAATTGTATATGTTTCTTTCAGCTCCTCCTCATAGGGCCCAAAGTGACCTCTCACAGTGAGCAGAACAAAGGTAAAAAGAAAAGATTCTCCACAGCACTAATAAAATATTTGATGGTAAACGTCTTCTATAATTTACAGAATGTGCATCAACCAATACACCCAAGAAAAAAAGGTAAACATATGCACACACACACACATTGCATCACACTGCTCTAAAATGATATGATATTGAAATGTATATTTGCAGATCCCAAAGATTCTGGCTTGCTTGAAGTTGATGAATTCGGCTGGCAGCCAACCATCTTCCCCTTTGCTGCAAAACCAGGACCAAGGGATGCTGCAGCAGAGCTGAATTCCCACCTGCCAGCTGACATCCTGGAGCTCTTCATCACGGATTAACTTCTCCAGCACATCGTTCATCATACCAACCTCTACGCAAATCAGTCCATGCAGAAGCAGACTGACAAAAACTGTTGCGCACGTGTAAATAGTTTGCAAAGAGTTTTCCAAATTGTTTGTTCTGATTGCTACTGTTGCATGTAAATAAACTGTTATTGTGCAATCAAAAAACATTTTTTATTGTTGGGGTAGTGTTTTATAGAAGTTTAGGTGTTTGTAGAATCACTCATGCAAAAAAAAAAAAGTGCCAAATTCACTAGAGTGCATGAAATAACATCGTTTCACAAAAAGCTTGATTTCTCCGTATTTTGGAAGAAAATAGAGGATTTGGGTGAAACGAAGCTGTTTTCTATTGTTGATTACTGAAGATCCGAATAAGGTAGAAACAAACTTTTTTTTTTAGATGAAAGATGAGACTTCAATCTTTCATTTGGTAGTATCCGCGTTTCCATAGTCCTAACACATTTTCTGTGGAGCTTGAAAGATCGGTAAAATTCTGTAAATCAGCTGGCAGTATGGGGTTACCTTTTCCGAAAATGGCTGGCAGTCAAAGAGTTATAAAACACTGACTATTTCAACCCCCAATGACAACTGCCAGACAGACAGCTGTGTGTGTTTGTTTGTGTGTGTGCATGCATGCTTGGCTTTTTTATGTTGCCTTTCATTACATCATGCAGATGCAGTTGCTTTGGTGACATGATGCAAGCTCACTAAAGAGGGAAACCCAGAACCCACTATCACACATGAGAACGGACTCAGCGTGCTCGTGACTGCTTTTGTGTATGTTCATGTCTGACTATAATTCTGCTTAGATTTCAGTTACAACCTCGAAAATTGCACGGAACTAATAGGCTGGATTTACACTTTATGGTTCAAGTGACACAATTCAGACTTTTGTTTTTTTCCTTTTGCTCCCAAGTGGCACAGTTCGGGTATGTGCCAAGGCAGCACATCATAAAAGAAAAAAAAAAAAAAGTAGATACTCTCATTTCATAATTAGGCCTCTTTGGTTCCATTTATACTCCAGGTCCAAGTGATGAATTACGAGTTAATGCCCACACTTTGTTCCACACTACAGTTTTTTGCCCCCCGCAGAGGTTTTGGCATACTGTATTGCATATCGTAAATCTCAGATTAGGAGAATCTAATGTTCTACATCATGAAGCTAGTCTATGATTTGATGTAAATGAAGGAAAAGAAGGATTTTCTGTTGAGAAGAAACTTTGAAATACTGTCGTCAATGCATCCCAAAAAATAATGAAAATGCTTAGCACATCAAGAAAACTTACAGGGGGAGTTTGCAGTAAAAACAAACTACCATATTTTCTGCACTATAAGGCGCACCCATAAGCCTTTAATTTTCTCAAAAACCGACAGTGCGACTTAATCACGTGTCCCTTATATGTGGCTCAATATTGGTTAAGTACGGCTACCATAGTCAGGGGGCGTCACCGAAGTAACAGCAGTTAGAACGGTAGTAACACACCTGAACAAGGCTGGGAAATATTGTAGATATGGATAGTAACGTTGAAACAATATTGAGTTATTGTTATATTGTTAATACGGAACCATATTGTGACTGCACTACCGGTAACTTGTGTTGGGAGTGAACAAAGTTGTCAGAATGCCGGTTTGTATTCAATTACCTGTCATAAATATTGACTGACTCATCTCTTTTGTTCAGATTTCCTTTAGCACAGCTCCATCTATTGCAGGGGTGGCAAACTGCGGTCCTTAAGGGCCGGAGTCCTGCAGGTTTGATAGATTTCCCTACTCGAAGTGCAGCTGATTCCAATTAACAGGCTCGTTATCAGGCTTCTGCAGAGCGTGCTGATGAGCTAATCATGAATCAGCTGTGTTGAAGAAGGGAAATATCCAAAACCTGCAGGACTGCAGCCCTCGAGGACCGGATCTCGCCACCCCTGATCTATTGTACACTTAATGCAACCCCAGCCACTGAAGTAGCTTCTACTCTATGCTCCTTATAATGCGGTGTGCCTTATATTATGGAAAAACGTTTTCATATAGACCAATCATTGAAGGTGCGCCTTATAATGCGGTGCGCCTTATAGTGCGGAAAATACGGTAATGAAAATACTCTTTTGTCATGTTTTTTGTGTTTTTTTTAATGCCCTGACAACAGAATACCAATGGAATAACTAAAATGATTTTGAAAAACCATCCCTCTGGCCCCATCTTATGCCTCTAATTTTATTTTCAGTTATTACAGTAATTCCCCCACCATGGTGGTAGAGAGAGAGAGAGAGAGAGAGAGAGAGAGAGAGAGAGAGAGAGAGAGAGAGAGAGAGATGTGAGAGAGTGCGAGAGAGAGCGAG
The DNA here is from genome assembly GCF_051991245.1 of Festucalex cinctus. Classification (NCBI taxonomy): domain Eukaryota; kingdom Metazoa; phylum Chordata; class Actinopteri; order Syngnathiformes; family Syngnathidae; genus Festucalex; species Festucalex cinctus. The sequence goes on along the minus strand of NC_135419.1, from coordinate 23,690,628 downwards.
TGAGAGAGCGAAAGAGTGAGAGAGCGAAAGAGCGAGAGCGAGCAAGAGAGAGAGCGAGAGCGAGGGAGTGTGAGAGAGAGTGAGAGAGCAAGCTAGAGGTAGAGAGAGGGAGAGCGAGGGAGAGAGCGAGAGCGAGCGAGCGAGTGAGAGAGCGAAAGAGTGACTCAAAGAGCGAGTGAGAGAGGGAGAGAGAGAGAGAGAGAGAGAGAGAGAGAGAGAGAGAGAGAGAGAGAGAGAGAGAGAGAGAGAGAGAGAGAGAGAGAGAGAGAGAGAGACACTCAGCTGTCCAACAAGCCTGGCTGTCCATTTATTTCGCAAATCTGCTTCAAAAAGTGAAACCTTTCTGTTATATCTGTTCACCACCCACAAAGTGAAATATTTCAAGCCTTTAATTGTTTCAATTTTGGAAAAAAAAATAATCTAGTGTTACACAAAATTAGAATATCGTGACAAAACTCAACATTGTACGCTCCGTGTCCCGATCTTGTCAGCTAGTTAATGCAAAACAACTGCCGAGGCTTTCCTCAGTCTTTAAAAAGGTCTCAGTCTGGTTTAATATACTTCAGAATTATGGGTAAGACTGCTCACTTGATGATTGTACAGAAAACTATCATTAACACCCTCCATTAGGAAAAGAGGTTTAAAAAAAGAAAAAGAAAAGAAATTCCAAAGAAGAAAATAGTTTTAGACAAAATAGATACAGATCAATGACATATAAAGGGAATTAATAGGAGTTGTAGCAGTTAGCTTAGCGGCTAGTTAGCATCACAGTCACGTCAAATAGGTAGCGAGTCACGATAAAAAACAAAACAAAACAAAAAAACACTGTGGATTGTTCATTTTGGCCAAAACAATATCCAACCACTGTCAACCAACTATTTTTTATTTTTTTTGGGTCATAAGGAGTGTGTCTAACTTTTGTTCCCTTTTCCGAACAACACAAGCTGTTTCATGTGCTCCTCGTGCTGGCCATCCATGACTTGATGTTTTCTTCCGATGATGAAGCTCTTTTGACAAGAGAAATTTCTCACCCATCGCTGATGTGGCAAGCATGGAAATGTGAGCGGAGTTTGCACAGCCACACCAGAACAAAAGCAGCAATCATGCCATTTTTGATCATGTACAAGTGACAATGTTCACACTGTTAGTTGCTGTTTACATTTTAAGTTGTATTCATTATTCCTGAGGAGTCTGTTTTTAGTAATTCAATTTAACTTATTTTATGTTGTACATTTGTTGTGCTGTTGTTGAGTACAAAATATTTAATCTTCTCTGATTATCATCTTTTTCATGTTTTGTTTAAAAAAAAAAAAATTACTTCATACGTTCATAAAATGTTGATGTGCTTCTAAAAAATGTGAAATTGAGCTAAATTCAAATTTTCCAATTTGGTCTTGCAGATTAGCGACTCCAAACCCAGTCACATTGTTTACCTAGCTGACCATGGCCTATGAGTAGGGATGTAATGATAATGGCAATATCGCGATATTGTGATATTAAAACTGCCACAATATATCCTCGTCGTCATGTCATGATATTAAAAGCAGCACATTTGTTAAAAAAAAAAAAAAAAAAAAAAAAAAAAAAAAAAAAAAAAAAAAAAAAAAAGTCAGGTTGATTTCCATTTGTGCAGTTCTAGCACCATCTGGTGGCTAGTTTTTTAGTGCAGTTTAATTTTCACATGGCATGTTTTGGCCCTTTTATGTTTAAAATCCACGATAATGGCCAGATGAAGGGGAACATAATATACTTGTGAACAGAGTCAATATGTGGAGGAACTAAATTTATTGTATTTATTAATTTCTTATTCAATTTAAATAATAATTATTTTATTTATTTTATTAATATTTTTTTTATTAATTTATTGTACTGCTTGTATTAGTGTATTAGTATTATTTACATTTTTTATTATTATTTTTTATATAATTTATATTTTTATACTTTTCATTGTTGTAATGTACAAAAACAACATTGTTGTTTTTTTTAGTTGCAAGAGCTCTTTTTTTTTTTTTATTTGATCATATTGTGACTTTCGTTTGTATCGCCAACCTCCCCACAATATCGTGATAATTATCGTATCGTGACCTTCATGTCGTGATAATATCGGATTGTGATGTTTGGATATCGTTGCATCCCTACCTATGAGGCCGGTGTCATAAATGCAAATCAGATCACGTTTACCATTCCAAACCGTAAACTACTCGGAACATGGTCACTTCATGAAATGGTGTCTTTACTCTTCAGTACAATAAAGAGATGTGAAAATTCAATAACAACTATCTATTATACTTTTATTACATCAGGGGGTAAAAAACTCGAGTTTTGCCTCATGTAAATGATGTAAGTTGTGTGGTGTTACCTGGAAAGCATGTCTGTAGGTGTTCCGTTAGAGCCTCCTGGGTGACAGGCTTATGCGAGGAGTTCATAGCAGAGATAGCCAATACCAGTACTTCTCCCAGAGGGATGAACTGGGATTGGCTGATAGGGGACATACTGATGGGGGACACATCACCTGCCAAGAGACAAGTCATAGTAATTAACAGGCAATTATCAGCTATAACATAACCATTTACGTTAACCATTGCTGCATTACTGAACAGCTAGTTGTATAAGTGTACTTGCATTTATTTCAAAATAGACACACATACACCAAGGAGGAACAAGAAACAAGCTATTACCAGACTCTTCTTGACCAAATACACTATTATCTAGGGGTGTTGAAAAAAATCGATTCGGCGATATATCGCGATACTACATCGCGCGATTCTCGAATCGATTCAATAATAGGCAAAATCGATTTTTTTTTTTTTTTTTTTTTTAGGATTCACACCTTAAGCATGGAAGAATGTTATATGAACGGAACATTAAGCCTTAATATTTTATTTTAATGCTGTTTAAACATGAAACAGATTACAACCTCTATAAGACTGAAATTTCAGATAAATAAATAATACATTTTCATATAAATCTTACACTCTACAAGCTTACTGATTAGTATTTTCTAAATTTGAATGAAAAAAATTGCAACAATCGACTTATAAATTCGTATCGGGATTAATCGGTATCGAATCGAATCGTGACCTGTGAACCCCTACTTATTATCCATTACTTATTGAGCAATTACTTGGCGGGCCACTAGGGGGAGTGCCTCATAAGAGTGGCGGGGAAATAGATGGAAGTCTTCAGGCGAAGAAGACTCATGAGCTTACTTTTACTTGTGTAAGATATTTATTTATCTGTCCAACAAGTGACGCAATTTTGCATATGTTTCTATGAAAAATGTATTATATCTTCAAATTGAACATTTTAAAACATTTTGTTTCGACTGTTTGAAGCACACAATATCTGAGGAATATTAATATTGATTTAATTGGATTTCATATTTAAGTAATTTTATTTATTTACAATTGTCACAGTTTATAAAATCCAACAATTGACTAAGTTGACTGACATGTTGCATGACAACAGTGTTTAAGAAAGACAAATGTGTTCGCAGAAAGTGGTCTCTGTTAAGGAAACATTTCTATTTGTTTTTTTGTTTTTTTAAATACACTAAAGTACTCACTGTGAAGAAGAAACTAGTTTTAATATTGTGCTTGAGTGATGGTACAAAAAGAAACTATTTTCTCATTGAAGAAACATCCGTTCATGTCAAGTAGTTTTATCGTGGATTTATTACCTAACCAATATATCGATAATCGTGTTATCATCTCATCATGAGATAATCGTTATCATCAGCCTTGTATTGCATATCGTATCGTATGTTACCCAGAAGGTGCCCATCCCTACTTATAAGGGTGTTGTCGTCCGCTAGCAGGTGGTTTTAGAATCTACACAATTACGTAGCATACACAATTCAATGTCCTTTCCTTTACAACTTATTATTTGCCATAATTGTTTGTTTTTATGAGCAAAGACGGCATCAGCTGCCCTGTGTATTTTGTTGCTACAACAAAAAGACACATGAACAGAACTCAGTCGTAATTAGGAGTGTCCGAGAGGTAAGATCAATCTTTCCCATAGCATGTGAAGGCAGCGTTATTTTTCTCATGTTAACTGCAATTTTTTACGATGTCCAACTGTTTTCTGGACTGCCTAAATGTAGCCATTTATGACATGGACATCTTATTTGAAATTTAAAACTAGTGTTGTTCCGATACCTTTTTTTGACCCCCGATACCGATTCCGATACCCAGCTTTGCAATATCGGCCGATACCGATACCATACCGATACTTAAGGGATTTTTTTCCTCAACATGAAAAAGCTGTCCTGCCATTGGTTCAGAGCATTCAAGGGCCAATAGGATATCTTAGATCGGCATGCAGTGAGCATGTCAAATATCTGTGAATGTTGCACGAGCAAGACACAAGATGCTGCATCCAAAATCCTATATTAGCCTTGGAATTAATGCTATCGGCACGTCACTTGTGAGTAGTCACCGATACCGATACCACTGATTTAATGCAGTATCGGCGCCTCTGCCAATACCAGTATCGGTATCGGAACAACACCATTTAAAACATTGTTTAAAGAGTTTTGTTTACTGAGCTTTGACAGTGTGAATAAGCTTATTTGGTTCCTCCAGCTTTGCTGTGCTTACGAAAGAAAAAAAAAATGCAGTAAACACTTGTCTTCTTTCTGAAACTATCTAATTAGCAGAGGATGCAATACTGTCATGGTGAAATTTAATGGAAATCTTGACGTAGGCATGTGGAAATTATACAAAACACCACCCCAGGTAGGGCTGCATGATATTGGAAAATCATGCGATATGCGATATAGTTCCTGAAAATAGCGATATTGAAATTATTGTGATATTTAACATGTAACTAAAGAAGTGACATTTTTATTATCTAATTAAATAATAACATTTTTCCATGCAACAAAATAAGCAAACCCAATATATTCTTAGTCAATTCAGTGTAATTACCGCTCGATAATGTTCTCTTGGATGGAGGTGCAGATTTTAGTTAGCGACTGACTAGTCAAATTCAAATAAAAGCATAAAATTCCATATTAAACTTTTTGTATGTCTTTGCGATATGCATATTGCATGGACCAATATTGCGATATCAATATTTTTTTTATATATTGTGCAGCCCTAACCCCAGGTATATTTTTTTTTACAAGAATACAACAAAGCGAAAACATCTCAAACCTGCAGGACTCCGGACCTCGATTGTGTCAGCATGCCATAAAATGACTTGTGGTCAAATTTAGTGTTTCAGTCTTTGTCTCTTTTGTGTTCATGTTTGTTGTTATTTAGAGTATCAATACATTAGTGTATTGCGCAAAACAATGTTTCTGAGCTCCCCAAAACTTTGCCTTGTTGAACATATAGTTCAGAGGAAAGGTCAGCATTGTGAATACGGTATATTTGTTATTTATTTATTACAAAATTCTTATTGTATTTTCTAAATTTTTTAAGTATGTAAAATACAGTATAGAAATACGAAAAATATATATATAGCAAGAGTGGTTGCCAGTACAGTAGCTTGAAAAAGTATTCTTACACCTTGAGTTTTTCAACGTTTTTAATAAATATTGGAATGAATACTTTTTCAAGCTGTTATACATTTAAAAAGTATATGGTAAGTAGCAGAACTTTGCATCTGATTTTAAGGCACAGGTGCAGAGGGTCTTGCCACTGACCACCACCCCACAGCTGCCAGAGAGTGACAGCTGCCATGGGCCATCATTAAATGTCCCATGAGTAGGACGAATCATAACCTACATACATGCTGCACTTAAATAGTACGTACTGCCTCCCTTTTCTTCAACAAAAAAAAAAAACTGCACTGCAAATGGTATTGCTGTTCTGTCATATGGTGTATACAGCAAATCTAATCAATTTGTGCTTTACATATGCAATTGGATACTGAGATATTTTCCCTCCAGTGTAAAAAGCAAATCATATCAACACCTTATATAGATATGAATGCAACAAGTGTCTTAAAATAAGGTAAAATGAAAATCACAACAACAAAGATCAAACTGTTAATGAAGTACTCAGTTTTCTTCTGACAACAGAACATTATCCTCAGATTTGCAACTCTTCATTCAGGAAAATACAATACTTGATTTTTATTGCATTTTACTTGCAGGAGGCGGCAAAGGAAACAAAATCTCCATTGGACTCCATTTCAGTGAAAACAATTCTCCCAGAAAATATAAGGTATATGTGCACAATATGCACTGAGTTTGAAATGTCCGACGACAGTATTTGAATACATCTGCAGTTCGGCTCGCCTAACACTGTCATTTGTTTACGCTCCCGTTAGTGGCTAGTTGCTAACGCCAGACTTGTGTCATATCATACAAATTAACAGACGAATTAACTTTATTAGTGTCCTTAATTAGGAATTAAATAGAACTTGGAGGTGGCGTCATACTGATGAAAGTTGACAGTGGCGTGAGGACGAGTCAAGTTGACCGCCTGCGAGCTATATGCGCAAGGCCGGGATGCAGATATGATGATGTCATTAACATGTGCTACTGCGGTAAGATGGTAGAGTCTCTACTTTCGGCAAAATTTATACCTTATATTGAATATACCGTCTCTATCGCCCAGCCCTAGGTCTAACGTGATCGAATTTTTTAGGACAACAGGAGGGTTAAGTTTGCTGATGAGCTGATCATTGGAATCAGGTGTGTTACGAGTATGGAAACATCTAAAACTTGAAGGACACCGGCCTTCGAGGACCAGAACTAGAGAAGCCTGCTCTATACAGTAGTATACCAAAGCTTTATAAAACAAATTTGAGGCAATCTCTCCAACAGCTTGACTGAAATTGGGTCATGCAATATGATCACCACAAGTGATCCCAATTCAACATCAGACAAATCTAAATGATGGCTGTAGAAGTAAAGAATCCAGGTGACCCAGCAAAAAGTCCAGACATCGACCTGATTGAATTGCTGTGGTTGGACAAATAACTACAAAGAATACACAACACAACTTTTGAATACCCTTTGTTGATATAAATGTGTTCTGTGAATTAAGAATTTTCTACATGAAGTCTGTAAAGTTATTTTAAGGGTTTATCATTTAATGACTAATGATAATCAATTACTTGCCAATTAATCGATTAATTTTGACAGCTCTAGTGTTTTTGTATGTGCCATAATCCCAAAATGTACTGGATGACCAAGTTTCCATCGGGTCTCGTTTGTTTGGGGCATCGATCAAACAGATTCCCTCGTATGAGGTGGTGTAAAGTTGACTCATTAGTCGCCACGCGAAATCCTCAGAGGTGAAATGCTACTGTAGACTTGAGTGCTGCCATTTCCTGATAATAACATGTGGTCCTTCATCTCGCCGAATCGCTTGAATCCACTTCTGTTTTAGTTCCATGTTGCAGGGAAATGAATGAAATGAAAGGCTGATTTACGGTAATAAAGTTTAGAACGCAGGAAGAGCATGTTGATACAATACTTTTATTTTTAGCCTGTGGCATTGTGTGTTACAGTCACTGCCTGTGCACCACACCGGAAGTCGCAATCCACAGCGATTGCGTATTTCCGGCAACAAAATGCCGAAGTGTGAAAAAGTTCTATTGAAACTCAAAACCCAACTGACATTGCGGCACAACACAGTGTTAGTTGGAGAAGTTTTCTTCTCAACTTTGAAAAATAATTTTTGATGCCATTTCGACCTCTAAAAGTAGTAGCACCAAACTGTTAAAATAACTATTACACAACCCCTGGTTGTCAAAAGTTTAGTTATTTATTAGTCAGATGGCATCCCAGTTGCTTCTCTGCTAGCATGTTTGCTGCATTGAGGTGCTATGGCAGCCCATTTTTCCGCCACACAAACATTAGATCCAAACAGCCCAACTTTTCAGCAACAGCAACAGTGGTATGCTTTAGAAAGCTTGAGTGGGATGGAGGTGTCGGATGATCAACAGAAAATTGACTCTTGCATATTACGGGGGAATTTTATGAATGGAATGGGAACAGAATGGCACAACAGAACGCGCTACTTCTGTCCTTTTTCTTGGTTAAAGAACACAAAAAGCCATTTGAGTACCTTATTTCAGGATGAAGATACAGTCTACAGTCTTTAATATCGTACCCTGCATCGTCCCCAGTGAGGATTTCATTAAAAACTCCTAACAGGGCTATCTGTGCTATGGATCATCTTGAAACCTGATTGGAAAATTTCCGTTATGTTATATTCATCCAAAAAGGAATCTACTAACTGCGTATGTACTACTTTTTCCAGAATTTACTCAAAAGCCCCCTTGCATAGTTGAATCTGGTGTGCATGAGTATTTTCACTTCACACCGCTTATCTGCACCCGTGACTATAAAAGTCAGGCAATGGTAGCTGGCCACCCCCAGACCCATTCAGTAGCCCACAAGTTGGATCCCATGGTAGGGGCTGAAAATAGGGACGAGCTTTAGCACCAACCAAACACTAGGGATGTAACGATATCCAAACATCACGATGCGATATCACATTATGAAGGTCACAATATGATAATTATCATGATATTGTGGGGGAGTTGGCGATATTTAAAAAAGGTCACAATATTGTAAAAAAAAAAAAAAAAAAAAAAAGAGCTCATACCAAAAAAAGCACAATATTGTGCTTTTGGACATAACAGCAATGCATGTAAACCACCTACAATCTTTAATAACAATAATGAGGCGCTTACTTGTTAATGCCCGCACACATTGAGTTCCTCCTCATATTGACTTGCTTCACAGGCATATTACGTTCCCCTTCATCTGACAATTAGCATAGATTTTAAACATAGAAGGCCAAAACATCTCTAATGAAAATTAAATTGCACTAATAAACTAGCCACCAGAGGGTGCTAGAAATGCACAAATGGAAATCAACCTGACTTTTTTTAACAGATGTGTTCCCTTTAAATATTGTGAACATGACGACAACGATATTGTGGCAGTTTTAATATCACAATATTGTCCTTATTGTTAGATCCCTTCCAACCAATGGGGTGAGAAAGAATCGGGGCAGGAGTGTGATACAGAACTTGGTTCGCCAACAAGCTGGATAGGTTTTGGGTGACTTGGGGAAGTCATCTGCTCTGTGGGGAAAACACCTTGGGCCATTCTCACGGATCTTCCAAACTACAATGCCCGTCAGATTTATTGCAAAGTGCCAAGTGAGGCCTGTTGATGGGCACGGGAGCTCTGCATTGAAGGTGCAATGTGCTGTGCTGTGTCAAATCTCCGGAGACCGTGACATGACAAAACGTAGAAAAATATCTCGTTTGTAGACAGGGCCTCAAACGTCAATATTCTTTATTACTAAGGGAGCCAGTTCTCACATTTGACTTTTAAAATATCATTTTGGTCATTCATGAATAGAAGCATCATTTATTAATGTATGCATGCTGGTCTAATGCAATTGAATTTCAATTAAGTTAGGCTCATTCTTTACAGCAATATAGGGTGCATGTTTACAGTCTGGCCTTTGAGGGGTATGGAAAAACATGTTTTGTGACCCTTAAAATCATCAATGTTGAAGCAATATTATGTAGCAAAGAATCAACGCCCCATTGAAACGCTTCTGATTCTGTTACCCGATTTTCCATCGCTGCATTTTACCATCACATCATTGCACCTCTCTGTGTAGATGTCCCCAAAAAACGGACAGAGCATTTTATTGCAGGCAGAGTGCTCCCACGAACACCAAATGGTACCAGACATCAGTACTGTAGTCAACTAGCAGTTATTTAACAAGTTAACAGTTATCAGCATTTCACCGTCTCGTCCAGTCATGTCATTAAAAAATACACTGAGCTGCAGATACAGAAGAGCCATTTTGGCGTAGCAGCTGTTAGCTTGCAGCCCTGTGTTCTCCATTTTTACTACGGTCTCCCAAAAAAGAAAAAAGTCCAAGAGCGAGGAGGAGACAGCGCTTGTCGGAAAAGGAGCGATATGATAGAAAATAAGATGCAGAGCGTGGTGAGAAGAATAAAATTGTATAGTGAACATGAGGGCAAGTCTGTGGAGCAAAGTAGCAAGAAAAAAGAACGATAAAAGCAGGATGGAGGAGCATTGATCGTCCATGTCTCTCTCACTGCAGTGGTAGTAAACAATCAGCCGGCCTCCTTTGTCCACACCACTAAACCACACCCCCTCCTTTTGTCATGCACTCCCTCCCTCCCTCCACCTCTCTCACCATTCATTTACATCATTACCCATCTTGCAATTTGTCCTACTTTTTTCCCCCACATCATGTAATACATACATGTGTGGGCATGATCTATCGTTCTGTCACTCATTTTTCTTTCTCAATCTCCCTCGCTCTGCACAGCTGTGATGCTACACTCTGCTCACAACGCTAACTAGCAGCTGCTGCTAACATGCTAGCTAATAATGAACGAGTGCTACACAAAGACGCGCACATCCAGACTAGCCCAGCAGGCAGATTCCTACCTTGGTTAATCGTGTTCCGCTCTAGGTCAAAAATACTCCAATTCAAAAGCGGTTGCTTCTGATGGTAGCACAGCTCTCGCTCACATACACACACACACTGGCTCATGCGCCTCTCTGTCAGACACGTACATACACACTGTGCTCCTCCCCCGCCCCTAGCAAACACACACAGGCTTGTTACGTCCTCCACTGTTCTCTCGCTCCTCGTCCCCTCCCCTCTTTTCCCACACACATACACCCCCCCCCCCCCTCCCACACACACACACACACACACACACAAATGAGCATTCAGTCAGGGGCTACCCACAATCCTCTGCGCCACACAAAGACAAGGAGGTGTGACCAATCACATACCGCCTCACTCTGCATCTGCGCCCCCCCTCCCTCGCTGTGTAATGCTCAGTGACATACAAGCTTGTGGGCGGGCTGCTGAGAAGGTTGCCATGACAATGCATCCCAAGTTGCCTCTTCCTTGCCATCACTCATATGTTCACACATGCAGTCACGCGCGCGTTCAGTATTTTCCCTTTTTAGAACTCTGAAGCATGTGCTCTGATGTGGTGCGAGCACAAAGCTGTGTTGCAGTACTGCAGCTGGGTTCTGGTGTGACCCACTTTGAGCACTATAGCTACTGGATGTAGGACACACACACACACACACACACACACACACACACCCACACACACACACACACACACACACACACACACACACACACACACAAATACACAAAATTTTTATGGGGCTTTGAAACAGTTACATAGTGAATCGTTCATTTATAAATATTAACAACTTCACTCATCTCTGCTGAGGCTGGTCCATTATGTGGTGTAAAAAAATCAACTAAAAGGTGATCCTTGTTTGCTAACCTCTGGTCTGCAAGGTACAGTAGTACCTCTCCTTGCGAAATTAATTGGTTCTGGAAGAAAGTTCTTAAGTAGAAAATTTTGTCAGTAGAGACGCATTTTCCATGTAAATGCCCTAATCCAGCGGTGTCCAAACTACGGCCCGGGGGCCATTTTGGCCCGCCGTCCATTTTTCAGTGGCCCGCGACATATGCTAAAAATGGCATTTGATTCAGTTCAAATGAAATAAAAACAAAAATGTTCGGAGATGGTCAACGTAAGAAGGGAGGGCGTCGAAAAACACAAGGTGCCATTCAAGGTTATTTTAGTTCACTAAAACTAACCAAAAATCTAAAATTAAAATTCAAAAAACAATTTTGTTAATGAAATTAAATAAAAATGAAAATGCTTTTTAAAAAAACAAAACAAACTGAAACTATATTTTACATTTACAAAACTAACTAAAACTATAATTACAACAAAAATTTATTTTGTTTTAGTCTTTGGTAATTCGTTTAATGCATGAGCCTTTGGGGATGATTTTAAATGTGATTTTTAGTAGATTTATTTTGATATAAACCGGAATGATGACGTTTGAAAGTATGTCACACAGAAGTGACGTCATCTAGCAGCAGCCAATAGAAAAGCACCTTCAGATGACGTCGCGCCCATGGTGTTTTTTTTTTTGTTTAAATATTGCGCAATACAATATTTTTTTAAACTAAATCTAATACTGAAACTAAGTAAAACTAAACTAAAACTAAGCATTTATTAGAGAAATAAAACTAATAAAAACTAACAGAACCACTCTGAAAACTAATAAAAACTAACTAAAATGAAAAATTCCAAAACTATAGTAACCCTACTGCCATATTACAAATAAATTGGTTTATACACTGTATCATTTTTCTAAATATGCAAAAGCACAAATAAATTATTTGCACAATTTTTAGGACTAAACACAATTTCTCTTCATAACATTATGTGGCCCTTGCATCCTTCTGATTTTCTTTATGTGGGCCTCAAATGAAAAGATTTGGACACCCCTGCCCTAATCCATTCCAAGCCTCCCAAAATTCAGACATAAACGTCTTATAAAGCATAAAAATGCATCAAAACATGTAACAAATACATGTTACAATAAGGTTATTGCACAATAAATGAGAGTTGTGCATAATGTAAAAAAACAAAGTATAGAGTAAAGAATAAAAATGATGCTCTTTTTGCCTGGTGTTTTGTAAAGAACTGATTCAATGATGTTCGTTTTTTTAACAATCTTGTTTATTTTTATTTTATTTATTTTTTATTTATCGCTCACTCACTCACGCTTACATCATGTAAGCCACACATCATCTCCCGCAGGCAAGTGACTGGAGCCTTTTCTTTTTTCTTTTTTTTTTTTTAAAAACAATCCTTCGAGAATGTCCAAGGCAAACATCATCATAGTGAGCGATCACCCAAATCGTGAACACTTTTTCTGGGTGATTCTTTTCAATAAATTCCGAAACTTGATGGAAACTTCAGGTACGGCGAGGCATCTCCCCCCCCCCCCCCCCCCCAAAAAAAAAAGGCCTGTCTCGTCGCAATTAAAAACTTACTGAGCAATGTAGCCTTCATCAATCACCAATTGTTTGAATTTTTGCACAAATTTGTCGGTCGTTAGTTAATACATTTACGTAAAATTATCTAATCACCTCATGGTCCAAGGGGCGAACGACGAGGACACTACATAGACACATTCTATTCTGTATCTATGGTCACATATGGTACAGGTCCCCCTTAGCCAATGGGATGCCAGGAAGATGCCAGTAATAGCCAATGGCAGAGCAGCTGTAAGTATGTTGCGTTCAGGAAACTCTGGGAGCTGCGAGTAGCGGTCTATACTGTAGTTTTACCTTTCGTATCTTGAAACTTGTTTCGCAACAAGAGGCAATATTTCGCTGTTGAGGAGTTTCGTAACTTGAAAATTTCATATGAAGGGACGTTTGTAGGTAGAGGTACCACTGTACAGTTCAATTGTACAAACTCTTGAGGTTTGTGCAAGTTTAAAATCTAAAATTTGTACATATGTGTAGACTCCAGCTTCCTCCAATTTCTTCTTCATTTGTCTTGTGCATTTTTCTGTTTTCAAGACATATGGCCTTTAGTTGTTTGTCTTGACGCTTAGATGTCTTCCTTGGTCTACCAGTACGCTTGACTTTAACAAACTTCCCATGATGTTTGTACTTGGTCCAGATCTTGAGCTGACTGTGAACAGCCCACATCTTTGGCAACCATACGTGTAGTTACCTTATTCAAGAAGTTTGATAATCCTGTCTTTGGTCTCAAGAGACATCTCCCTTGTTGGAACCATGATTCTTGCCAATCCACTTGGTCCAGAAGCCATCCAAGGTGTGATAACTGCACTGTTATTAACTGCTGACGAACGAGCAAATGTCATTTTGAGGTAGGCGCCCAATTAAGGAAAGGAAATTGACCCAAGGAAGCTTGTAGCATTCCTGTGATTGCAAGAAATAGAAAGTTGGCAAAAGAAATGAGAAGAAATAAGTCAGAAGCTACAAACCTAGTCAGTATAGCTTGTCAACCTCTGACTAAACCAGCGTCTCCGATTACCAATGTGAGACTAGCGCTACTAAATACAAGATCACTAGTTAACAAATCATTGTTGATTCATGACATTATTATGACATATGATCTTGACTTATTTCTCCTCAGTGAAACATGGCTAACAGAAGGTTCCTGCAACACTGTTCTCAATGAGGCAACACCAACAAATTTTAGTTTCATGAACAAATGTCGTAATGGCAAAAAAGGTGGTGGTCTTGCTGCCATTTTTAAATCTCTATTTCAGTGTAAATAAATTTCATTGGGAGGCTTTAATTCATTTGAATATCTTAATCTTTTGGTAAAAGGTGAACCAGATATCGTCATTGTCATAATTTATAGACCTCCAAAACAAAAAGGCAGATTCATGGAGGAATTTGAAGAAATGCTGTCAGTAATTTGTACCGACTATGATTATCTGGTCTTAACTGGAGACTTTAACATTCATGTTGACAACAACTTGGATAAAAATACCAAAGAATTGTTTAATATACTTGATATTTTTGGTCTCTCACAACATGTAAAAGGTCCAACACACAATCAAGGTCACAATTTTGATCTCGTCATCTCTAAAGGTGTGGACATTTTATCTGTTGAGGTGAAAGATCTGGCTATTTCAGATCATTTCTGTGTGTTTTTTGAATTACAAACAATCGCAGAAGTTCAAACAACTACTGTCTCTATTAAAAAAAGGTACATAAATTAGAATACAAGCAACATGTTTATGGAATTAATGGCTGCATCACCAACTGTAAATGCAGAGACCGTTGATGAACTTCTGGATGAATTCACCTAAAAAATCTCAAATGTTTTGGATGCTGTTGCTCCTATTAAAACTAAGACCATTTCATCCCGAACTAAAACACCTTGGAGGTGTGCTACCAACATAATGACTTTGAAATCTAAATGCAGAAAAGCCGAGCGAAAGTGGAGAAAAACTAAACTCCAAGTTCATTTTGACCTGCACAGACAATGTCGTTGTCTTTTTAACCAAGAGTTAGTAATAGCTAGACAACACTTTTCTGAAATTATTAGTAGGAACCTCAACAATACACGCACTCTATTTGGCGTGGTTGACAAACTTACAAATCCCCCAAATCAAACAGCGCCAGAACTCCTCTCAACAGATAAATGCAATGAATTTGCCTGCTACTTTAGTGAAAAAAGTACAAGCCATCAGGTCAAACATTGTTACAAACCAGCAAAAAACAAAATGATGCAGCACTTAAAATCACCTAGGAATAATTTAATTACCATAACAGAATTTGACTCAGTGGATCAAAATACTGTAGTAGACTTGGTTCAGCAATTGAAACCTTCCCCGAGCTGTCTTGACTCAATACCATCTGGCTTTTTCAAAATCATTGTGAAATCTTTTCAGATCGATTTACAACAAATAATTAATTGCTCACTTCAATCAGGTGAGCTTCCTAAATCTCTGAAAGTAGCCGCCGTCAAGCCCATTCTAAAAAAAGAGAACACTGGATGTCTCCCTGCTAACAAATTATAGACCAATCTCAAACCTTCCCTTCGTAACTAAAATAGTTGAAAAAGTGGTTTTTAATCAACTCAGAAATTTCTTGAGCTTAAACGGACTTTTGGATAAATTCCAGTCAGGTTTCCGACCTCATCACAGTACAGAAACAGCCCTGATTAAAGTACTGAACAAATATAAGATTGAGCACTGATGCAGGGAAGGTATCAGTGCTCGTCTTGTTGGACCTCAGTGCAGCATTTGACACGATTGATCATAATATACTGTTAGACAGGCTGGAAACTTGGGTGGGATTAAATGGAACAGTCCTTAAATGGTTCAGGTCCTATTTGGAGGAAAGGAGTTACTTTGTGAATATTGGAAATTTTGAATCTGATCGAAAGGCCATGACATATGGAGGGTCAATCCTTGGACCCCTGTTGTTCAGTCTGTATATGTTACCTTTGGCTCAAATGCTTCAGAACGCCGATGTTGACTATCATAGTTATGCAGATGACACACAACTGTATTTATCAATGTCCCCAAATGACAGCAGTTCTATTAACGTATTGTGTCATTCTCTAGAGCAAATTAACAACTAGATGAACTAAAATTTCCTTCAGCTGAACGAAAACAAAACGGAGCTCATTGTTTTCGGCAATAAAGAAAAGAGAATTGCTGTTAAAAAACAGCTTGAGTCACTGTCTTTAGAAACTAAAGACCAAGTTCAAAATCTTGGGGTACTAATAAACTCAGACCTGACCTTCAGCAATCATATTAAAGTCATCACTAAAACAGCCTTTTTCCAGATGAAAAACATATCCAGACTGAAGGAATGCATGCTTCAAGCAGACCAAGAAAAGCTTATCCATGCTTTTATCTCCAGCAGACTAGATTACTGTAACGGTCTTCTGACTGGACTCTCTCAAAAGAACATGAGACAATTGTAGCTCATTCAGAATGCTGCGGCTCGAGTTCTGACCAAAACAAAGAGATCAGAACATATTACTCCAGTACTTAAGGATTTACACTGGCTCCCAGTCAGCTGTAGAATTGATTTTAAAGTTCTGCTACTCGTCTATAAATCACTAAATGGTTTGGGTCCTGAATATATCCAAGAAATGCTGATTGAGTACAAACCCAGCAGGGCTCTGAGATCTACAGACTTGGGCCAACTAGTGGAACCCAAAGCTCGAAGCAAACATGGTGAAGCTGCATTTAGCTATTATGCTGCACACAGATGGAATAGGCTACCAACAGAAGTCAAGTCAGCCCCGAGTGTAAATGCTTTTAAATCCAGGTTAAAAACTTTGCTTTTTTTCTTATACCTTTGATTAGGGACTTTTAAACAGCTTTAATTAAGTGGTTTTTTTTTAATCATTTTAAACTTCCTTAATGTTTTAAGATTGTTAGTGTATGTTCTTTTTAGTAAATTTTGTAACCTATTTTCATTTATTTTTCTTCCTCTGAATGTTAACTTCTGTTTCTTGATGCTTATGTGTTGTCTTTGCTTGTGTAAAGCACATTGAGTTTCCTTGTGTATGAAATGTGCTATACAAATAAACTTGCCTTGCCTTGCCTTATTTTCTGCTCAAAATGGAGTGATTCCATATTTCTTTTCCTCAGAATGGAGTGAGTCCATATTTATTTCCCTTCACTTGCTCTATAAAAGTAACATTTTATGACCAGCACAATGTTTTTTCTTCATTTTTTTTTTAGCGTTTCTGAAAGCAAAGATGTTGCACTTTGGAATGACCGTACGACTGTTTCATGCTTGTTATCTGAGTTTGATCTACAGAATTAAATCATCTGAGTGAGCATACTTTTTGCTAGGGGTTGTATGGCAGAACATAGGGTTGCTCGATTATGGAAAAAATAATAATCATGATTATTTTGGCAATAATTGAAATCGCGATTATTCAAATAATTATTTTTTTGGTACGAAACGAGACAATATTTGCACATTTAAATATATTAAGACCAATTTAAAAAAAAATAGAAACACTATAATTATGTAAGTTCCTGTTAGACCAAACAGAATTTATAACAATAATATTTATTTACTTAATCTATTTATTTTGGAAAAAACATGAAGTTGGAATGCAGCACTGTGTAGTAGGATGAACATTTATTTTTTTGGTACAAAACAAAATGTTTAAACGTAAAAAAAACAAACACAAAATATTAAGACAACAAAAATTCTTTGAAACACTATAATTAACAATATTTATTAAATTAGTTACTTTAAAAAAAAATTTTAAAAAGTGCAAATGTATACATGTATACAACTCAAAAATTAGTACAGTATTAATAATCTTTTTTTACGATTAGGCTGATTTTGTAATTGTGGAGTGTAATAATTGAAACTGTAATTGAATTTCGATTAATTGCACAGCCCTAGAAGAACATTTAGCTGTTTTTACTACCTAGGAGAAAAAATGTCAGAAAAGGAAAATGGCAGATTTTTGTCGATTTTAAAAGTGCTAACCAGTGCTCACCAATTAAATTGCCTTGGCCCCTGACAATTAACTGATCAGGGCCTAATTATTATTGCTGTTAATACAGAATGTTGCACAATTTTCTGCTACAAACAGGGCTCTAAATTAAAGCTACTATATGGAGGATTTCCCCAAAAAATATCTTAATAGCCTTTTTATTTTACCATTTATGACTGAAACATATTCTAATTAGTAGATCAACATCTTAGCTGTTCACAATGGGTACTCCTACAAGCCTCTGGCCAATATTATTTAGGAAGCGTCCGGTCCGAATCTTTCGAATTTCCCGCCCTCTGTCAGCGGGATGTGACGTCATGCGCGTCATCGTCAGTTGTTTCCTGTAGTCGCGAAGACGGAACTAGCACAGATTTTCGCTGCCCCAGACACCCGCTGTTACTCCGCGGAAGGCTGCTTAAAAAAGAAAAATGAAAACAATGTCAAGTGCCATTGGTTGGCAACCAGTCCAGGGTGTCCCCCGCCTACTGCCCAGAGCCAGCTGAGATAGGCGCCAGCACCCCCCGCGACCCTTGTGAGGAATAAGCGGTCAAGAAAATGGATGGATGGATGGATGTCAAGTGCCACGAAAAAAAAACAAAAAAAAATCTAAACTTGATAGTGACCGACGCCGGGCAAGAACGAGGGTGGAACATTGGTTTGACATTTCAGCGGTGGAGAGAGTTGAGATCGGCTTTCTTTCTACTCCAAAAGGTAAGAAGCGAGTATCTTGACATTTAGAAAAAAATGTGTCGTTTTCAAATAGCAGTAACCTCAAGATCGATCACTTCTCGGTCGTAACTATTGGGGTGAAAGTGAGGTGGACGGCAACATTTAGCGTGAAAGGGGCGGCAAAGTTGAATGAAATGGAACAGAATGACTTTATGAAGAACAGACGTTCCATTCTGCGGCGTTTCAATCAGGCTAAATGTTGCCTTATTTTCCTCCGTGAAAACAGCCTATTGTAGCTACATTATGCTAACGGAATGTCAACGGTACTACTGAATGGCGATAACATTCACGGCCGTATCACACTAAGTAGTGAATGGGTCTATATGTTTTTCACAACCGTCAATTTCCATAACAGACAGCCCACCTTTCGGCTCATGCACAATGACGCTAGCCTGGGGGCGACATACACTAATAATGACTAGAATCAGGTTGATGTCCGTCGAGCGGGGTGACTACAATATGTAACTGCATATTAACATCGGAATGAGGTCCAATTAATTGACGTAATTTGCACATCGTTTTGGAGTACAGCACAGGACTGGACTTCGACCGACTAAAGCAATATGATCTGCACGTCCCGTGGACAGCAATTGTTTAGTGGGGATCAGAGTCTCATTCCGTGAAGTAGCCAGCTTTGTATAACATTATAAAACTTCTTACCTCTGAAAACATAGTTTAATTGGATATGAAGAGCCCAGTCTTCAGCATTGAGGTCATGCACGTACGAGTGCGCGCAGCGTGTACGAGCGTGCAGTTTGTTTTCGGCCACAGGTGGCAGTAGCGATTTGAAATTTTAAATCTTCCATATAGCTGCTTTAATACTCGCCAAATGTGGGTTAAAATTCATTTTGGTGGGTGGTCAAAAATATTTACTAGCCAATTTGGCTGGGAATGCAAGAGGCATAGACCTTGTTCACATAAGGAAGTCAAGTGATCGTTGTGCGCATCAACTTCCGTTGCCGTTCACAGAGACTGGAACAATGCTGTGGGCAGAAAAATAAAAGCCACTGTGTTGTACTGGGATGCTCTTCCTGCATTCTAAACTTTATTAACCCTCGTGCATTTTGCTTAGCCAATTATGTAAATTAGGTTTTGATTGTGCAGGGGGGGGGGGGAAAAAAAACAAAAAAAAAAAAAAATGAGCCACGGTTTTGGAAAACTGGGGGACCGTCAAAATGCGAGTGTGCCAACATTTCTGAGCCATTGCATGAGGGAGATAACAATCATAATTACGCTGGCATCGGATTTAGCCAACCGCGTAACATTAATGTACATTATAAGTGACATTTTTGGACCGATTGGACACTGCATGTATTTTATTGCAATTTCCGTGATTTCTGCATGAAATCCTTCTATGGACATTCCTCGACGGTGCCATGGGCATGAGAAAGATTTTGCACCCCAAATCCACCAGGTGGCGGTAGAGGCCAATTAATGATTTTCCTTGCAAACGCCTCACTGATTCCAGCACACCATATTCCACACAGACTTATTTCTTCGTGCTTTTTACTGATTGTGCATTCGACAGGATGTTAGTGGATGCGCGTGCACGTTAGTGGGCGCGCGTGCGTGTTCGTGGATGCGCGTACACGCGCGCCACTTATATTTTTGTGCAGAAAAAGGTATTGCGAGCTATTGACTTATGTTTCGTGTTGGGATATGCTGTTTTTTTGTCTGCATGGACGTGGGAAGCACGTTCCCTAGTGGGAGGGGTCGAATGGCAATGCTCGTTGTCGTTTTTATTCCCCAAAATGAGCCACTGTTAGTCGTTGCAATACAGCGGTTTTCCTCAGTGTGTGAAGGCTGTTATTTATTATTTTTTTTCTCTTTCTTCACTTCAGAACTTCAGAATTAATAGCGTGCATATTCCACACGCATGCACAGTTCAATCATCCATTTTGAACAGCCGAGCATCGACATTTGCTCGCCAAGGCTGCAGGGGGCAGGCGTGCCATTGTGGCCAAACGTGCGTGCAACGTGGAGGTGACGTATTTCCCTTCGTGCATTCTTCAAAACATGGCAAGGAGCATGGATCGGTGGAAATAATAACCATTAGGGATAAGACAAAACAAAAAAAACGTTTTTTTTTTTGCAACTTATGAAGTGTAACATGTAACGGTTGTCGAGATGAATTCCTCGTCGGTTATCTTATCTGGCCGTTGCATTTCTACGTGTGAAAGTGCTAAGCTTCGATTTTTATTCGGCTAGTTTGTATTCACAACAACGTGCTAACGTGCTAAGAGGCTAACGTGCACGAGACATGAGCTTCGTGGATCTCAGGAAAAGAAAGAAAAGAACGGCGATCGGACACACAAAAAGCTGCAAATGCAAGTTGGCAAGTAAGTACTTCTACAAAATAAACATAAACGAACATATGAGCACGTCCTGGAATGCCGCGGGGGACGTGTAGCTTCCGAACGGTATGTAGCTCGTCGCTGTGTTGACTTCAGTTCGCCGGATACAATTGGATACAGGCGATGTAAATTTGTCCGAAAAAGACGCACGATTTCCGGGTAAAGTAAACGGACGGATCGGTGTAATGGAGCTTTTTCTTTCCGTTATTTGTCCGGAACCGTACGTCCTACGGGGAAAATTACACATATCTGACACATATCTGGAACCGTGAGCACAAGAGATACGTGGCTCGTTGAAGTGCGACGCCGGATACGGGGGTGTAAATCGGGCCTTCCTGTATCCGAAAAACAAACACAATTTGCGGCTAAAGTCACGGAGGGGTCCCGGTGCCGCTCCGGAGCCCCACAAAAAGTACTTTTTTCCCCAAAGTTTTCTATCAAAGCTACCGTGTTGCCTGATGCTCTAACTATGTCATATGAAAGATTCAAATTTATTTATTTATTATACATATATACAACACAGTTAATTTTCTTCATAATCTATTATTTGGCTTCTGTTGTCCTATGGCGGGGGGAAATAATAATAATAAATAAATATACTATATTTATGCATAGTTTTGATGCCAATGAACATTTTGGGTGGTTGAAAGAAAAAAAAATATTAAAAAATGACTTAGTTATCACACCTCAAAGTAGAATTACTTATTTGGCTAAAATTTACTTTTCCAGGGTGTTTTGCATTAAATTGCCATTGTCAAAAAATTTGGCATGCATTGAAAAAATTGTTGTTATAACTTATTGCCTTATTCGAAGCTCTAATTATGTCATATGAAGTATTAATTTTTTATTTATTTTTTATACATGTATACAGCACAGTTCGTTTTCTTCATAGTCCATTCTTTGGGCTTGTATTGTCCTAAGAGGGGGGAATACATAAAAAAAAAAAAAAAACTTCATATGTATGGATAGTTCTGATGCCAATGAACATTTTGAGTGGTTGAAATAAAAAAAAATGTTAAAAATTGACTTAGTTATCACACCTCAAAGTAGAATTACTTATTTGGCTAAAATTTACTTTTCCAGGGTGTTTTGCATTAAATTGCCATTGTCAAAAAATTTGGCATGCATTGAAAAAATTGTTGTTATAACTTATTGCCTTATTCGAAGCTCTAATTATGTCATATGAAGTATTAATTTTTTATTTATTTTTTATACATGTATACAGCACAGTTCGTTTTCTTCATAGTCCATTCTTTGGGCTTGTATTGTCCTAAGAGGGGGGAATACATAAAAAAAAAAAAAAACTTCATATGTATGGATAGTTCTGATGCCAATGAACATTTTGAGTGGTTGAAATAAAAAAAAATGTTAAAAATTGACTTAGTTATCACACCTCAAAGTAGAATTACTTATTTGGCTAAAATTTATTCTTAGAGCGTGTCACTGATTCCAAGGCACAAGGGTTAAAGCAGCCTTACCTTTCATTTCATTCGTTTCCCTGGAACACAGAACTAAAGCAAGTGGTTCTGAGCGATTCAGCGGAATTAAAGACCACATTTTATGATCAAGAAATGGCAGCAAGCAAGTCTACAGTAGCATTTCACCTCCGAGGATTTCGCATTGGGGCTAAAATGTCAGATGCCTGAAACCTGAGGCTGTTCCAAACCTTTTCCATCGGATTAACTTTACGCTGCCTCCTACGAGGGAATCTGTGTTTGATCGATGCTGCAAGAAAACGAGCCCTCACCGGAAACCTCAGTACATACTGGGATTATGACACACGTACAAAAATACAAACACACGTCACACATCGCCATCATCATCAATGAAAACAGACTATCATACTTACATAAGGTCCCCAATATCCTTTTTATGAATTAGGCAAACAGAGTGGCAGTTACTTTCGTACCTTATGAGAGACTTTTGGGGACTACGACCAATCGAAAACAAACCAATCATATTGCTATTTTAAGAGATTAATGTTGGCTTAAGAGTCGTATGTCAAGTTCAACCTCTGAAAATATAAAAACAATTGCCAAAGTATTTTTGATTATATTGGCATTCAGCATTCCTACCCTTTCCACGCTCATAATAAAAATCTTAACGCGCTAACTACGACCAATAGCCACTGTCCACGATTGACATGCACGTCTCTAACTTAGGCTAACACTAGTCTCTTAAAATAGCAACGCTGCCATAGACATCCTGGTGTGACTTTATGCTTATGGGCTTTGAAAAGAAAAAAAATCTGGAAAGATTTTCACTGGGGAAGAAAAATGGCTGGTGGAAATTGTGCTTGGCTAGTTTAGAGAGTCACCAGCCACGTTGGCTGGTCATCAAAAAAGTTAATTTACAGCCCTACCTACAAACCTTTTGAGGAAATATGATAGGTGAACTGGAAAAGCCACACTGCAACCAAGTTAACCAACCAAATTAAACAACCTGAACGGCATTTTGTCCACTAGCAAACAGCAAAATAAAGTGTAAACTGTGGTTGCTCGAATTGTGTATCAAGTATTGACTACTGACTAGCATAATTTTCTGCTCTAAACCTTTTGAGAAAATATTATAGGTGAACTACAGACTAGTGACCCGTGAATAATGACAGAGAAACGGTAATATTGAAGGTAATATGGGAGGAATGTTTGTTTGCTGCTCAAGCTATACACAAGGCAGATGGATTTAAAATGGTACAAAACAACAACCTTGGTTCTCCCGTTAACCAGGCAGCAGCTACTGTACATGGCGGGGGATCGCCATGCTTAAAGGAACATAAGACTTATGAAAAACTAACTAGCTATTCTGTGCAATGGTTAATTTCAACACTTTCCTGAAAAAAATGCCAATTTATGTTGAGCAATTATGATTTTATAGCACTTTTTATGAATATTTTTGCGTTAAGTACTGTATCGGGCATTTTGGACAGTGTACGTGATCATTGTGAAGTATCGTTTGCATAAAATACACATTGAATGACATGGAATAAATGACGCAAAGGCACTCACGAGGAATTATTGCATTCCACAGTCGACACAGTGGAATTATGCCTTATTACGAAGAATCACTTCTTCAAAAGCAGTACGGCCATGGAGGACATGCCAAAGATTTGTTTCCAACCGAAAGCCGGATAAAACTGGCTGATCCAGCCGGCGGCGAGTCCAATTGGATGCTCAACATCCGGGTGACTTGTACTCTGCTAAGCTAAGCTACATGTTGTGTGCTAAGCACGCTTTAGCCTACATTAGGAGCACCCCCACACGGAATGACATGAAACCGGACGTGTTGAGGACTTTACTCTGAACAGAATTGGCGCAGTTTGGGATCAAAGACGTCCTTTTCTTGCTCATTACGTCGGCGTTCCCCACGGTACGTTCGTATTCGGATACTTACTCAATTTAAAATAAAATTCAGGGAATAAGATGCCAGAGATATTTGCACTTTTATTTCAATTATTATAATAACCCGACAGACATTAACTTGCCCCATATATTTGGATAAATTCCCGGAGCCCTGCCATGCATCCATCCATTGAATGGCGCTCCCTGACCAGTATTATCATAGACAGCATTTAGAGTACATACATATACTGTAGACGGCAACACCGTCGTGAGTACATTGACGCCGCAGCCATATTGGATGAGGCAAAGTGAAGCTCTTTAAAAAGATGCCTCGTTCAGTTTCTCCTTGGAGATGTATTATCAAGCTACAACTCATTGGATTAACAAAAAAAAGAACCATTACTTTTTGATTATATTATCCCATTCTAACTCAATCTTGCTAATTATTTGCTGATTTAATGGTGAATACAATTGCCATTTGCCACATCCAATATGGCGGATGCGCTGACATGTCACTTCAAAGGGGCCACCTGTTTTAACGGTGTCTGCAGACTGCAACAGAATTAAAAAAAAGAAAAAAGGAAAGCAAAATGCTACATCGTTTTAGATGCCCAAACGATATGTGGCCCTTGTGGGGTTTTTTTTTTCCCCAAGTGGCTCTTTTGTTGCCAAAACGAATGTAGTTTGTAGTATGTCGGATGTCCCTCCTCACTTGCCGTAGGCTGGTCTTGCGCGCCAGCGTCCTTGTACGCCGTAGCCGACGCCGAAAACAAGAACAATTCACGAGCGGTGAGCAGTAGCTGCAATGAACACAAGCAGCCAACACGAACGTAACGTAGCTCCAAACCTGTGTTGCGTTTACTGACACTCGGACATAAGTGTGTGAAACAGAATGGGCAACACCGGAACACACAACTCACTTAGTCCTTTACAGTATTTTAAATGTCTTAGTGAAAAACAACTCAACATTAGTATTTTAAAACACAAAATTAGCTACAATGAAAAATATAATTTAAAAAAAAGTTTATTTTTCGAGATCCATGCCTCAAATGGGGGGAACAATGATCTCGGTGGGCGGGCACGGACCCCGTGGACCACCCATGGCGACGGGTGTGGATAGAGTATACTGACTAAGGTCATAGAAAGTGCATTTGAATGTCTCGCTTTGTGCTGTTTGACAAGCACTGAGTTATGTTAGCTTCTCACGTCAACCGCTAGGAGGCTTACCATAAACTGGCAGCCATATGCTTTTTGCTTGCGATCAACAGGTAGTCTTTTATATTTAAACAGGGATCCAGACTAACATTTTTACTAGGAGTACAAGAGAAACTTAAAATTTGAGGGACGCTGAGAGAAAATTTGCTTCTCCGGCCCATAGTCATGGCTCCACCTTCGGGAATGGTGGTTTTTGCTGGCCGCGGGAGAGTGATGTTGGTTGACTCTGAGAGGCGGCCAAGTTAGACTTGAGATTCAGAATGAATGAGCAGATTAATCCGTAATCAGTATTTTTCTCTGCCAATAATCGGTATCGGCATCGGCCTAAAAAAATGCATATCAGTCTGGCCCTAAAAGAAATTGAGTCAGTTGAATTTACAGAATACAGGACTGTCTCAGAAAATTAGAATATTGTGATAAAGTCCTTTATTTTCTGTAATGCAATTAAAAAAACAAAAATGTCATACATTCTGGATTCATTACAAATCAACTGAAATATTGCAAGCCTTTTATTATTTTAATATTGCTGATTATGGCTTACAGCTTAAACAAAACTCAAATATCTTATCTCAAAATATTAGAATATCATGAAAAAGTATACTAGTAGGCTATTCAACTAATCACTTGAATCGTCTAATTAACTCGAAACACCTGCAAGTTTTTCCAAGTGAATCCAGAATGTATGACATTTTTTTTTAATTGCATTAAAGAAAATAAAGGACTTTATCACAATATTCGAATTTTCTGAGACAGTCCTGTACATGCACCAGGATCAGGGACGTTCGATACCACTTTGTTTCCGACGGGTACATACTCAACTCTTGAGTAGTCACTGGTACTGATACTGATACCAAATATGATACGACTAGTATATAAAATTCCCGACCCAAAAATAACAGATGATTTTAAAGAAAGACTTATCTATCCAGCTATCCTCTTAACTGCTTACTCCTCACCAGGGTCACAAGGGCCTATCCCAGCCAGCTTCGGGTAGTAGGCGGGGGACACCCTGAACTGGTTGCCAGCCAATCGCAGGGCACACAGAGACGAACAACCATCCACACTCACAAGCACACCTAGGGACAATTTGGAGCGCCCAATTAACCTGCCATGCATGTCTTTGGAATGTGGGGGGAGACCGGAGTACCCGGAGGAGACCTACGCAGGCACGGGCAGAACATGCAAAGTCCAACCAGGTAGGCCGAAGTCAAGATTCGATCCTGCGTCCTCAGTACTGGGAGGCAGACGTGCTAACCAGTCAACAACAGTGCCACCCGAAAGACCTATGTATCAGTGTATAAGCACACCTCTGCAGAGTAGCTATGAGAGTGCCACTGCAACCTACTGTAATGGATGTGCAATTACACTTTATTTTAACACAGAAAAACCTGTTCCCTGAGATCACACGTGCTCCCCCTGCCATCACACACGGTCGGGCGGGCCCTAGTCAATAAAGAAATGTTTATTCTGTATAGAACATGTATCCAGTCCACCAAGGTTGGACATAAGCAATGTTGTGCTTATTTGTGAAGAATCACAATGATGGAATCTCAGTGCAACAAAGCGTCAATGTTGAATATTTGTGAGCAGAACAGAGTTGTATTTGGACATTTGTGTGCAGACACCGGAGAAAAGTCAGAGCACAGTATAGAGCTTATCTGCCTTGTTTAGCCCCGTACAATACAGGCTATTGTTACATCCTTAAGACTGTGCATACATGCACAAGTCAGCTGTTTCATACTCACAATCCAGATAATACCTCACAAGCCTATATCCAAGATACAACATGCTGCCATTTGATTAAATTGGTTATAATTAAGTCAACATTTGAGTCATTTCTGAGGAATATTAGATGTAAACATACTGCCAGCTAAATTATTTTATTATTTAGTTATTATTATTATTTAATTATAATTAATTATTTTTCTAGAATCAAGAATCAAAAAACAACTTTGCGTTCCCTCGCAAAACAACTTTGCGTTCTCTCGCAAACTTTGCAAGGGAACGCAAAGTTGTTTTGCGAGGGAACGCAATCTTTGCGTTCGCTCGCAATCTTTGTGAGAGAACGCAAAGTTTTTTGCAAGGGCACGCAATCTTTGCGGATTGCGAGGGAACGCAAACATGTTTTGCAAGAGAACGCAAAGTTTTTTTTCCTACCATGTCACCTTAGGGGCTCCATACAAATAGAACCATACACATACTTATTCCTTTCATGTAGCAATTATGAATTCTGAATAGTAAGTACTTACAAGTATTTAGCAATCACTTAAATTATATGCATAATTAGCTGTGTCAATGCCTGATGGGGGAAGTCAAAAGAGCAGAAGAATTTATCTTGATCTTGATTGACAGAAGACAAACTAAACAAATGAAATGCTTTCATTTTAGCAGGATAATGAAATGACTGGCATGCTTCAAAACACCACAGTTTGCGGTGTCACAACAAATCACAATGCCAAGAGATGCACACGGATACGAATGACTTTTCCCTTTCTGGAACCGGGGATGAAAGACCCTTCCAGTGTGACGTCACGTTGAAGTGCGCCCCCTAGCGGTGGGGGTCAGGGCATCAATGCGAGTGAATTAGAAAACAATCAGTGTGAGCTAGAAAATAGGTCAAACAGTTGATAAATCAGCGACCAATGATATGGTGAACTTGTGCGCAACCGACAGACGCTCTAATATCTCAAATTGAGATGAGATCATTCTTTTGGCTGCCGGCAGCGATTCTAAACCAGACAGAAGACAGTGAGGAGTAAAAGACGAGCACGATGGCTAGCGCAACTGCGAGCGAAACTACGACGCAACTGCTTTGCACCCACAAAAAGTACGAGGATATGCTCAGATCACTTTATATCAGGTAGTTTTTCATATACAGCTGGTCATAACATTAACCTCTGATTGTAAAATCGAGGCAGACGTGATGAATGAGCCATATTATCTTCAGTGAAACAATCATTCATACTTTTGTTTGCAAGTCATTTTGAACAAAAAGTTAACGATTTAACACGATTATTACAATTAACACTTTAACTCGGGCTTGATTTCTGCCGAGGAATGTGTAGTAAACGACATGCAGTCTGTTTGTTAGCAGCTAGCAAGCTAAGATAGCTTGAAGACTTCGATATACAGCAAGACAACACAAACAGACAAACGATTTCATCAATGACAATTTACACCATGAAAGTAGCGATCCACATACTGTTTCAACCAAAAACAACATACCACTTCCACTTTGCCCCCCAACAAACTCCACTTTTTTGTAGCTAGTGGCTCCAAACGAATGGTTTCAATGATTCGTAGTAATGTATTTTCCTACTCGGGATGTTTTTTTGTGACACTTGATACATTTCCCACCTCTAAACGAAAATGCTCGCCGAAAATCAAGCTCTACATTCATTTGTTATGGGATGTTTGACCCCCGGGAGCTAAGCAGTGACATCAGCTGGAAGGGTCTATATAGAGAGCAGAAACAGACATCCGATGATTATGTGTCCAAAGGTTTGAAAAACAACTTATAGGGTGAATATGAATGGCCAAAGACTGAGTTGTATGACTATAACAATCAACACCAGCTGTCACACTTGATACTTGATAACTAGGGCTGTGCATGAATCAGTGGTGACTTGTTTACCTGTCGGTCGAGGAGAAGCATCTAGTGGCTAAAGCCGATCTGTGGCAGGGTTTTTACTTTCTGGACCTGGATTTCCAAATTCTAGTTATTTCTGTGGGGTTGGTACGCTGTGCCAATGGCCAGTGTAGGCTTCAACAACTAGGGATGCATGATAATATCGGTGGCCCATAATTATCGATCAATTTGACGTCAAACAGATAACCAGATAATAAAGAAATCCGCAAATAATTATCAGCAATTATCGACCAAATTGCCTTCATACAGATAAACCAGATAATAAACAAATCCGCCGGTAATAATTGTGGAAATGAGTGACGAGGTAGTTGGCTATTTGGCATGCGGAGAAATCGGTAGCGCCCAAAAGGTGTGCTGAATGTAGTCAACATGGATGACTTCCGATCAAGTTTTATTTGCCAAAAGAAGTTCCTGGTATCAAGCACTGAAAACAGAGTAGCACCTGACATTTGGCTGGCTACTTCTTCCACAGTACGCATCGGATAGTGAGGTCGCTTTAAAGCAGTGTTCAAGTCCTTGGGGTTGATGCACAATCTTATTTCTTCTTTATCTCTCTTGTGTGCTGCAACCATTGATGAAACCCAGTCTGTGGGCTCAGTGACGGGGCAAATGACTCCCTTGCTTGTCATGTTGTCAAGTTCAGCTTTGACGCGGGCCTGCATCGCCAAGGGGATGCGGTGAGCTGGGCGTACGACTGGCTGTACAGCTGGATCCAAAGTCATGGAGTAGGTGATCGGCAGTTCTCCAAGCTCCTCACTGAACACATCCTTGTATTCATCCTTGATACTCTTGACAAGGTCTGTCTTCATCTCAGTGGTGACCTGGTGTACATGATGGCTGAGAGTGACAAGTCCAAGACGGATACATGCACGAAATCCCAAAAGTGGAATGACTTCACACTCTACTAGAAACAAAGGTTGCGTGTGTTGCTGTCCATCTAAACAGCATGGCAATGTGACAAAACCTGCAGTTTCGATTTTGCTGCCTCCGTATGCCACTAGATTTGTAGTTTTGCCACATGGAATGATGTTTCCTCCTCCAAGTTGTAGAAAATTGTTCTTTGCCATCACGTTACACCTTGCTCCTGTGTGTTCATTTCAATAGGTTTCCCATGTACATGCAGTGACAAATCCCTCATCTTTATCCTCTTCTTTATCATTAACAGTGTCCATAGATACATCCACATAGTAAGTGTCATTAGTAGCAGCATATTCTGACTGCTCTACTCCAAGTTCATGCACTGGTCTTCTGGTGAAGCTCTTCTTTGCGAATCTTTTCCTTTCCATGTTGTAATTAGCTGGCTTTGAATTACAGCACCTTTTATAATGATTCAGCTTCTTACACTTATAACACTGTTGGCCAAATGCTGGACATTTATCTCTTTGCGCTGAGTGACTGCCTCCACAATTATTACAATTTGTGACAAACTTGCTCGCTTGACTGTTTCTTGTCCTATACTGCCCTCTGTTGGAATTTACATGTAACGCGTCTACTGCGATTGCTTGCTTCGTCAAGGCTTTCGTATTTTCCTCGGTCACTTAATAAATGCGACAGCTTGAAATGGCCTTGGCCAGAGTTAAATCACTATCACGTAGCAGGGCCTTTCTGATGCTGTCATTATTGATGCCACACACAATTCTATCGCAAATCAGTTCATCTGTGAGCTCTCCAAAATGGCAACTTTTTGCTTTTATCTTCAAATCACTGATGAAAGACTCGATGGTCTCACCTTGTTTTTGGTTTCGAGCATGAAACTTGTGTCTTTCCATTGTTTTGTTGTGTTGAGGGTTGCACATCTCCCGAAATTTGCGCTTGAGACATTCAGGATCCTCGCGGGACTCGGCAGGGACGAGGACGACTCCACTTTCTCCTGGTATCCCGACTTCTGTAGCGTAAACAAATGAACGCTCCCGTTCAATGACTTCAGTTCCCGCAAGATTGAGGAGGATGTACGCTCTTGTTTTAGCAGATTTGTCCGTGTGCGCAGCCTCGATAAAA
The DNA here is from genome assembly GCF_051991245.1 of Festucalex cinctus. Taxonomy (NCBI): domain Eukaryota; kingdom Metazoa; phylum Chordata; class Actinopteri; order Syngnathiformes; family Syngnathidae; genus Festucalex; species Festucalex cinctus. Next base: position 23,659,513 of record NC_135419.1, on the reverse strand, counting down.
ATATCACAGTCTCTTTCAAAAATACTCCAATTCTCGGCGACATCTCCATCAAAAACAAGCGGGTCAGGTCTACGAAATCCCTCCGCCATGATTAGCGAGTTTGAACACTCCTTCACTGCTTCACTCCTGACACCATGTGGAAATGAGTGACGAGGTAGTGGCTTGAGTTAACAGCTTTAATAGACACTTGAGGACAGCAGCGTGGTGACAGCAGTTCATCAAATCCTGGCATTACAGCGTGGTTGCACTACTTGTAAGCTTCGTCCGGTAGGAGGAGCCTAGAGTACATCAATACCCAATAGCCATACAGAACATAAATGATAACAGCTGTGTTCAATCACGTAATGATCTACAATAATCGACACGCCCGGACACGATTCAATTCGATACCGATTAATCCCGATACAAATTTATAAGTCGATTGTTGCGATTTTTCTTTTAAATTCAAATTTAGAAAATGCTAATCAGTAAACTTGTACAGTGTACGATTTGTATGAAAATGTATTACTTATTTATCTGAAACTTCAGTCTAATACAGGTTGTAATCTGTTTCATGTTTGAACAGCATTGAAATAAAATATTAAGGCTTAATGTTCCATTAATATAACATTCTTCCATGTATAAGGTGTGAATCCTAACCCAAAGTAAGATGTTTTGTTGAATATTTTTCCATTAAAAATGGAAGTTTAAAAATCGATACAGCCGCCTATTGAATCGATTTGAGAATTGCGCGATGTAATATCGCGATATATTGCCGAATCATTTTTTTTTTTTTAACACCACTAGTAATGGTAGTGTCGCATATTTGTGATGTCATAATGTGTGACCTCGTGTTCACAGAAGATGCATCATGGTGACATGACAGTCGCCAGTGTGGGATTTCTTTACTTACTGTGTCTCCCCATAACGTTGGTTACAGTCAGTGTTGTTCCGATAATGTTTTTTTGGCCCCCGATACCGATACCCAGCTTTGCAGTATCGGCCGATGCTTATACCATACCGATACTTAAGGGTTTTTTTCCTCAACATGAAAAAGCTGTCCTGCTATTGGTTCAGAGCATTCAAGGGCCAATAGGATCTCTTAGATCGGCATGCAGTGAACATGTCACATACCAGTGAATGTCGTGCACCAGCAAGACACAAGATACTAGGGATGTCACGATAAGGGCAATATCGTGATATCGTAATATTAAAACTGCCACAATATTGTCGTCGACATGTTCACAATATTTAAAAGGAACACATCTGTTAAAAAAAGTCAGGTTGATCTCCATTTGTGCCGTTCTGGCACCCTCTAGTGGCTATTTTATTAGTGCAATTAAATTTTCATTAGGGATGTTATGGCCTTCTATGTTTATAATTATGCTAATTGTCAGATGAAGGGGAACCTAATTTGCTTGTGAAGCGATCACTGTGTGCTCTTGCATTACCAAGTAAGTGCCTCAATATTGTTATTAGCGATTGTAGGTGGTTTATATGCAATGCTGTTATGTACAAAAGCACAATATTGTGCTTTTTTTTTTTTTAGTATGAGCTCTTTTTTTTACTATAGTGATCTTTTTAAAAAATCGCCAACACCCTCACAATATCGTAATAATTATCGTATCGGGACCTTCATATCGTGATAATATCGTATCGTGATGTTTGGATATCGTTACATCCCTACAAGATACTGCATCCAAAATCCTATATTAGCGTTGGAATTAATGGTATCGGCATGTTACTTGTGAGTACCGATACCGATACCACCAGTTTTAATGTAGTATCGGCGCCTCTGTATTGGAACAACACTAGTTACACTCACAGTTTTTTTAATTGCATTTTTTAAAACGTGACTTTTGTTTGTTTTCTTTTGGGGGGGGGGGGGGGGGGGGTCAAACTCAAAATGAGTTCATGGTTGTCTTTGAAGCAGTGATAATAAAATTCAGCTTCATGGTGCTTTACACAATTCTTCAATGTATTTGTACATGTTAGACTTAGGACTTGAAAGATATTTGAATTCAAGTTACTTTTGCGAACAATTATCGGCTTACTTATCGGTTATCAACATCGGCACTTTGTAAATCATTGGTTTATCGGTATCATTTGAAAATAGTATTATCGTGCAGCCCTATCAACAACTCAATAGGTTTGAATGAGATACGTGAATATGGCTTAGTAAACGTAGATACAAAGATAAAGTGCTATTTAAGTGCAGTACATTTAACATTTACTATGTTCAAATTGGATTTCCATAGCGTCACTATGATGCGTTTTTTGGAAAAAGTACAAGAAGCAAGCGATTTGAGTTTATTCAAGACTCGGTCGTTGACGTAAACAAGAATCGAGTGCTGATGATGGCCCAGAGTCCAGGCACTGCTTAGAACAGTGTTTAAATGTCAACGTAAGACTTATTTTTATCCTCTTGCATTTAGATAAACTATATGTAAGCCTGTTTTACTACCGTTTTTTCACTGTCCTTCCCCCTCCTCTCCTGCTTGGAGAGGGGGCTTTGTGACGATGACCGAGTCTGATGCTGCTCCTGTATGGATTCTGCACCGACGACCAAGATCTGAGGTGGGCAACCTTCCACTGTCATGACTCAAGTCATGCAGGAGTAATGTTTGGGTCTTGTCTCATGTCTGGGGTCCCGCCTGGGTTAAGTTTGAGTAGCGTTCATGACCGTGCGCGAGAGTTCATGACCCGTTACGTGTCTGTTTTGGTACTGATGTAACAGCAACCAGTTTCAACTAGTTTTGGGCTATATGATGTCTGGACTATATGATGTCAAGGATCTTTTATGCTATATGATGTTTATTGATGTCAGGAACTATCTGTAATTACAGAGTCAACAGCCAATCAGAGAATTCCATGTCAGTACTAGTACTCACATGTCTAGCCACAAACAATGAGATTGATTGACTGTCTATTTAAGGGTCTGAGAAATGTGTGTGTTCCCCGGATTATTGCTCACTGTTTCTCTATGCTTCTCTGCTGCCCAAGGGGGGCTTGGCGTGTCGTGATTCTCGATGCATTCTCATTTTTTTTTTTAGTTTAGTCAAGTTATGTGAATAAATAGTTAAAACCTTATTTGTGTCTGCGTTTTTGGATCCAACCCTCTCAGCACACGACATCCTCGAGGCGTTGCTATGGAGAATTCTGCATCAACCGATCAAGCCGGGTTTTGAGGAGGACTGAATACTCCAAAGGCGTCTCTCTGCAGCGTGGCGTCTTCTTAAACAGACTCTCACGCTGTCCACTGCCCCCCCACCCCCACACCCAAAATGTGATTGGACACCCCAGAGGGGCCAAATGATTGACACATCATGGCATCGGCACAGTGGCGCCGCACGTCTTGCCAATGCAGCCTGCCAGTATTTGTAAATGTGACTACTGTAGTATTGCTGCATTCAAGGATGGTCGGAAGTGGGATTTATCCGGGTTGTTTTTTCCCAGTTCCGACCTGACATGCCCGGAACACCTCTCCAGGGAGGCGTCATCCGAACCAGATGCCCGAGCCACCTCAGCTGGCTCCTCTCAATGCGGAGGAGCAGCGGCTCGACTCTGAGTCCCTCCCGGATGACCGAGCTTCTCACCCTATCTCTAAGGGAGACCCCGGACACCATGCGGAGGAAACTCGCTTCGGCCATTTGTATCCGGGATCTTGTTATTTCGGTTGCGACCCACAGCTCGTGACCATAGGTGAGGGTCGGAACGTAGATCGACTGGTAAATTGAGAGCTTCGCCTTTTGGCTCAGCTCTTTCTTCACTCAGATTTATGCTCTCATGAATTGTTATTTTGAGATGTATTAAAATAGAAGCACAGTCAAACCTCGGTTTTCGAACGTTTCTGTTCTCAACCAAATCGGTTTTCAACCAGAAAATTAGAGAATTTTCTGTCTCAGAACTCATCCAAAAATTCGGCTCTCAACCAAACTGAAAAAAGCCGAGCGTACCTGAACGGACTCACTCGGGAGAAAAAGTTGAGCGTACCTGAACGCGACTCACTCGGGAGCCGAGCTAACTCGAATGCCCAGGATGCTTCCTCCGTAGCACATTCGTGTTCAAAGTTCGTTCGGAGCATACCTGTTCATTGTTATTTACGCAAATCTTTTTTTTTTAGTTTTGCCTCGTGTATTAGCACCTAATCATGGGTCCAAAGAAAGCAAGTGAAAGTGGTAAAGCTGGAGAAGAAAAGAGGAAAGTAGTGCGCAAAACTATTGCATTTAAAAAAGAAATGTTTCCATTTTGGGGGGTTTTCATCATTTTAGATAGGATATCTAAATAAAACAGTGTCTATTTCTACCATTTTCTATTTATGGTAAACAGTATACCGTGCAGTTTATGGTGTAAAATAGTGTAAAAAAAAAAAAATAAAAAAAAAATAAAAAAAAAAAAAAACTTGGAAAAAGATTTTTTTAGACTTGGAACGGATTAAAATTATGTACATTAATTATAATGGGAAAAATGGTTTCGGATTTCGTACAAATCGCTTTTAGAACAGCCTTCTGGAACTGATTATGTTCGAAAACCGAGGTTTGACTGTATTTCGCAAAAGTGTCATGAAAACACTTTTTTTCCACATTTCCTGTAGTCATCATGTGCCCTGGCAACCAATTCAGGGTGTACCCAGCCTACTGCCCAAAGCCAACTGAGATAGGCTCCAGCACCCCCCGCAACCCTTGTGAGGAATAAGCGGTCAAGAAAATGGATGGATGGATAGATGGATGTAGTCATGTGACCCCGCCCGGTCACAGAGTAAAGTAAGTAGGAAGTACAGGTCCACTCACGTTTGCGTCGGAACCGCCTCCCGAGGGGACAAGTCTTTTTATGCACAAAGCGGTTTAGCTATAGAGCCAAGGCTGCCACTCCATACACACAGACAATTTACTTTGTGATGTTGCATGAGAGGCTGCGTGCTTAGTACTGACTGACAGTTAGAGTTGCAATGACTAGCTTGGTTCGCAAATGCTGTTTAGCTTCAGGACCAGTGTTGCCGGTAACGCGTTACTTAGTAACGCGTTACTCAAAAAAGTTGCTTTCTAAAGTAACTAATAGTCTAACGCGTTACTTTATTCTACAAAGTAGTCTGATTAAAGTTACTGTCCAGAGAATCAATGCGTTACTCCACATTTTCATGAAGAAGGCAAACTATCTCACTGTTGTAACAGTCACAAACAACTACTGCTAACTACGAAGATGAGGCAGAAGTCATTGATCACCACACTGAATTCAGCCATGGTCTGGTCATGAATGGTTTGCACATTCAAAACAAAAGTGATGATACTTTTACTACTAGTTTTATTAACCAACAGGCACACAACACAACAAAAAAAGTGTGCATTATGGACCATAAAAGTGGTAAAAAAAAAAAAAATTATTTCCATCCTCAACTGGTCCGTGAAGCATTATGGGATGAGGTCGTCTCCGCCCTCTCGCCAGGGGGAGTGACGTCAGACAAGTTACGTTTTCAGTAGGGGTGGAACAAAAAAACGATTCGACCGAACCATCGTTCGTCAAGGGGAGCTAAACGACCGTATCGGTTGCGAGTGAGGCTTTATGGTTTTCATAACAATAGCAAGAGTTCTGCGCCGTGCTCTACTTGTTTTGTTTACATTTCAGTAGCATCACCATTCAAGCTACTTCCGTGTTTCCGTGCTCGCGACACGGCGCGCGCGCGCGCAACGAGTGACAACATACAAATGGAGACAGTTAGCAGAAGCCGGTGCCGTACATCTCGGTATTTCCCATGGCTATCGAGTCCTCTCGGTGCACTTGTATGTCCCGGGCCGGCGTTGGTACTGCGCGCGAGCCAAAAAGAATAACTCCCGTGACGATTCAATGCATGGATTCAAACGACACAGGTATGTCCCACAGCCAACACACCAGCTAAGCTAAAAGCACACTGCAAGTATCTCATTTCTTAGTTTGTGGCTCCCTGTCAATGTCTACAACTAGCATGAGCAGCAGATAGGAGAACTGAGACGTGCCCGCGATTACGACAGCCCAAAAAACAAAATATAAACAGTAGTGATTCTGTGGTCATCATTAGAGGTGTGCAAAATTTCCGATTCTTAGATTATTCACGATTCGGCCGTGCAACAATCGAGAACGATTCACAAATGTCCAAATTCCGATTATATAAATATGCCAAGGGAAGCGAAACGAGCGAAAAGTACGCGGAACTGAAACGCAGTAGCGCGCGCGGTCTTCGGGACGCTTTTTGGGACGGACCGAGAGTACACATCCACAACTCACGCCTCGACATTCAAAACAACAACAAGCATGGCTGAGCTGACCAACCCACCTCTTCGTGAGATCAGACCTGCTCCGAAAAGGCAAACAACTTCAGGCGGAAGTATCAGCTAGCTGGCTGCAGTGCGTCGGTTAGTGTTCTACAGGGCGCCGCGCAGTGATACAAACGAACGAACAGAAAAGTAGTGGCTGGCGGTAATGGCGTCTGACTTTATTCAGAAAAGAGTATTGTGGTGGAAATGTATCACGCTTTTGAAAACAAATAGTTTTTAGAAGAAAAACGCTTTATTTCCGAGACCCCAGCCAGCTTGCTGGACTATTTTCCTCTCGTCCAACGCCGAAGTCAGCGCTGATCGCACACACGGGAGGTGAGGATCAAATTGAGATTCATGTTAAAAAAGCCGAACGATCCCATTAATGTTTACACGTTCATGTTTACACAAGTTAAAAAGCAGAAAATCACTTGAGTTTTTTTTTTTTTTTTGTACCTCTGAGAAACTTTAATGTTTACATGTTCATCTTTACACAACTTAAAAAGCAGGAAAGCACTTTTTTTTTAAGGCATTTGTATTGAAGTAGTAGTTCACATTGTCTTTCATTTATACCTCAGTGCAATTTTGAGTGGATAAAAATAATATATTTTTGCTCAATGCTATGTTTTATTCTGTTGAAGACTGAATATACTTAAAAGCTGTTGTTACAGAATGAGGACTTGAGTATTTTATTTACTGTTTTGAACTGTTAACTTGATACTGAAATAGTAGTTTATTTAGGCCTGAGAGGACTTTTGTACTATTTTTGTAACTAATGTACGAAACATTAAAAGCGCCAAAATACATTGTTTTTTTTCTGCTGCCTGGGGGGAAATCAATAATCGTTTTATAATCGAATCGTCGCCTCTGAATCGTAATCGCAATCGAATCGTGAGGTGCCCCAAGATTCCCACCTCTAGTCATCATCGTGTCTCAGATTAAAAAAACAAAAAAAGATGTCATACATTAACCAAAAATGAAAGTGATGACAAAAGAAAAAACAATTGTTAAATACAAAAATTGTTGATTAAAAAGGGAAATGAACTTTTGGAAATATTTTTGCATATATTAAGTGGTTAAAATGTGTTTGATAGATTTATTGTTCCATAAGGTGGCTTCATATTTCTTTTGGCTGGACGGTAGGTTTATTTCATGTCTTAAATTTATGTTTCTGAAATACTTCACAATGTGCAAATATTCTGTTTAATTGTGTTGGTGTCTGTCTAAAGTTTAAATATTTATATTTAACATTAAATTATCAACCTTTTGTTTTCCTGATCCTTATTTTGAAGAGAAAAAACAAACAAACCAAAAAACAATTATAACTGTCAATAACTACTAATAAATATTTAAACTGATACATGTGTACGCACTGGAATAGCGGAACAAACAAACAATAGAGGAATTTAGGGGATTTTCATTTTCAACCTGGATAGATTTTTATTTTTTGTTTTATAAAAAGTATTTACGTTACAAGAAGTCAAGAGAGACTGCCTATTTTGTTTTTCATAAAAAAAACCTTTATTTTCATGTTAAAAATGCACTTTCAATAAAGTATTTGGAACTCCGTTTCTACTGCATTATTTTTATGTTGAGATGGTGTTATCGGCAGCTGCTGAAAGTAACTAAAAAAGTAACTTTTAATCTAACTTAGTTACTTTTAAAATCAAGTAATCAGTAACGCAATTTAGTTACTTTTAAAACCAAGTAATCAGTAAAGTAACTAAGTTACTTTTTCAAGGTAACTGTGGCAACACTGTTCAGGACATACGTGTGTGTCATTTTAATGGCTGAGAAATATAGTTAAACCAGTCATGTCGCGACTGCCCAATACTGTTACTTTTGGTTGTTGGCATAACATTACATACAGAGCACAGCGCAATATGTTTTATGGTGTCGTGTTTTAAAAGATGAAAACAGTAAATACTCACACAACAGATTGCTAGCCTTGTATCTAGGTAGCCTTGACTGCTAGACTCGATGTATCTAAAGACTGCTGGCTGATTTTGTATGGTATTGAGGAGTGTGCTACTGATACTGTTGTATCTATCGCCTTCACAAACCAGTCATCAAGTTAATGTTCCCAACCCTAACAAAAATAATACAAGTACCTGCACCTCGCATATACAGTACAGGGTGTTCCAAAATGGTTGACCCCATTTTAAATGCCCATATCTCGGAAACTACTTGATGGATTTTAATGAAACTAAATACACTTTATGTTGAAGGTCACAAGTTTTATTGGTTAAATTTACAAAGAAAAGTACAAATATTTGTTGGTTCTATGACTAGGGGTGTGAATTGCCTAGTACCTGACGATTCGATCCGTATCACGATTCATAGGTCACGATTCGATTCGATACCGATACCGATTAATCCCACTATGAATTTACAAGTCGATTGTTGCGATTTTTTTTGCTCAAATTTAGAAAATACCATTCAATAAACTTAAACATGTACACTGTAAGATTGTATGAAAATTTTATTATTTATTGATCTGAAACTTCAGTCTTAGAACTGTGAGCCACTGTATTTAACAAACAGGTTGTAACATTTTTCATGTTTGAACACCATTGAAATAAAATATTAAAGGCGCTGTCTGCCAGTTTCACTCTGGAAAAGGCACTTTTTAAAGACAGGATGCACACACTTTAACTCCTTCTCAGTCTACTCCTCTCGGCTTAAGTTAATGTATGGTTGTGATTTTTTGAATTTACCCCCAACCTCCAGCCTATATTTTACCATTTTGTGTTTGTTTTGTCAACAACGGGACGTTTCTGGGTGGTGTCTGTGGACAGACGGTTGTTTCCCCATCCACCCAATCGCAGAGAGGGGGTTGGGAGTGGGCGTGGCTGGAGCGGCGGGGGGCGTGTAGGCAGACGGGTTGTTTGTTTACGAGTAGAGTGATTAGAGTGATCAGAGGCAGGGGGGCAGTGGGCAGAGGCAGGGGGTGTGAACGTTGAGCTCGTGTGGGTTGAGCCATGGGAGGCGCCCATTTTGAATTGTTTGTTTACAAACAGAAACGGTTCGTTTACGAACAGAAACTGTCAAACCTACTGACAGGCCCTTTAAGGCTTAATGTTCCATTAATATAACATTCTTCCATGCTTAAGGTGTGAAAGTTAGACGTTTTGTGGAATATTTTTCCATCAAAAATGGATGTTAAAAAATCGATTCGGCTGCCTATGGAATCGATTCGAGAATTGCGCGCTGTAGAATCGCGATATATTGCCGAATCGATTTTTTTTAACACCCCTCTATGACAGATTTTCATAAATGTTCAACACCAAGTGGCAGGTTATATTTTGAAATTACAGTGCTTTTTAGGACGTTCAGAACTTTCTTTCCTGTGTTTTGTGTAAGCTAAGTTTGATGTTACACACAAAAACTTGAAATGTTTCTACACAAGCTGTGAAAATTTGAGGTCATTCCAACGAAAATTGTCAAAATTATTGGCCTACGAAATGGGGTCAAACATTTTGGAACACCCTGTACAGTATTAAGTTAATAATGCAACTCTTATTTGGAACCAAAAACTTGAATAAAGGCTGTGATATAATCAATAGAATACTGAATAGTAAATATATTTGATTATACACACGCACACATGCAGGTGCTCTTTGTTACCCAAAGCTGCAAGTCCAAAGAAATACTACATACACCAAATGGAACCAATCAGAATCACTACAACATAAGAGTCAGACATGCTGAATTGTACCATGGCAACAACCGTCGCCAGCTAACGATAGGGATGTAACGGTAATGGCAATATTGTGATATTAAAACTGCCACAATATATCGTCGTCATGTCACGATATTAAAAGCAGCACATTTGTTGATTTCGAAAAGTCAGGTTGATTTCCATTCGTGGAGTCCTAGCACCATCTGGTGGCTAGTTTTTTAGTGCAGTTTAATTTTCACATGGCATGTTTTGGCCCTTCCATGTTTAAAATCCATGATAATGGCCAGATGAAGGGGAACATAATATACTTGTGAACAGAGTCAATGTGGAGGAACTAAATTTACTGTATTTATTCATTTCTTATTTAATTTAAATTATTATTAATTGTTTTATTTCTTTTATTAATATTGTTTTTAAATTAATTTATTGTACTAGTATGTATTAGTGTATTAGTATTATTTACATATTTTTTATATACATTTATATTTTTCATTGCTGTAATGCACAAAAACAATGTGTGTGTGTGTGTGTGTTTTTGTTGTTGTATGAGCTCATTTTTTTACAATATTGTGACTTTCTTTTGTATCGCCAACCTCCCCACAATATCGTGACAATTATCGTATTGTGACCTTCATATCGTGATAATATCGTATTGTGATGTTTGGATATCGTTACAACCCTAGTGAACACGTCACCAGAGCGATTGTTTTTGAGTTGACAGAGCTTTTTCAGAGGCATGGACTCTTTTTATTTGGAGTTAGATTGAAATTTGCTTTTACAAAACGAGTGCCGTTGTCGTCAATTAAGTTTAATCATGTAAAAATTGAGAATTTCAGGAAAACTGAGTATCTACTGCTCCATCGTTAGCTAGGGATGTAACGATATCCAAACATCACAATAACGATATTATCACGATATGAAGGTCATCCATCCATCCATTTTCTTGACCGCTTATTCCTCACAAGGGTCGCGGGGGGTGCTGGCGCCTATCTCAGCTGGCTCTGGGCAGTAGGCGGGGGACACCCTGGACTGGTTGCCAGCCAATCGCAGGGCACACAGAGACGAACAACCATCCACACTCACACGCACACCTAGGGACAATTCGGAGCGCCCAATTAACCTGTCTTTGTAATGTGGGAGGATACCGGAGTACCCGGAGAAGACCCACGCGGGCACGGGGAGAACATGCAAACTCCACCCAGGAAGGCCGGAGCCTGGACTCGAACCGGAGTCCTCAGAACTGGGAGGCGGACGTGCTAACCACTCTCCACCGTGCCGCCCGATATGAAGGTCACGATACGATAATTATCACGATAGTGTGGGGAGGTTGGCGATACAAAAGAAAGTCACAATATTGTAAAAAAAAATGAGCTCATACAACAACAACAAAAACACACACACAATATTGTTTTTGTACATTACAGCAATGAAAAATATAAAAATATAAATGGATATAAAAATATGTAAATAATACTAATACATTAATACAATCAGTATCGTTACATCCCAAGCTAACGATGGAGGAGTAGATACTCAGTTTTCCTGAAATTCTCCATTTTTACATGATTAAACTTAATTGACGACAACAGCACTCATTTTGTAAAAGCAAATTTCAATCTAATTCCAAATAAAGAGAGTCCATGCCTCTGAAGAAGCTCTGTCAACAAAAACAATCTCTCTGGTGACGTGTTCACTAGGGATGTAACGATATCCAAACATCACAATACGATATTATCACGATATGAAGGTCACGGTACGATAATTATCACCATATTGAGGGAGGGTTGGCAATATTTTAAAAAAAAGATCACAATATTGTTAAAAAAAAAAAAAAAAAAAAGAGCTTGTACTAAAAAAATGAATAAAATAAATAAATAAAAAAAGCACAATATTGTGCTTTTGTACATAACAGCAATGGATATAAACCACCTACAATCTCTAATAACAATATTGAGGCACTTATTTGCTAATGCAAGCACACATTGATCGCTTCACAAGCAAATTAGGTTCCCCTTCATCTGTCAATTAGCATAGAAGGCCAAAACATTCCTAATGAAATTAAATTGCACTAATAAACTAGCCGCTAGAGGGTACTAGAACTGTACAAATGGAAATCAACAACCTGACTTTTTTAACAGATGTGTTCTTTTTAAATATTGTGAACATGACGACGACGATATTGTGGCAGTTTTAATATCACGATATTGCCCTTATCGTGACATCTCTAGTGTTCACAGTACCTGTGTGAAAGTAAGCAGGTGGACTCTGACACGCGTACTGTGCAGGATAGTGATTCTTCTTCCTGTGTTTGTGGAGTCTGTAGTCCTTTTCACTGTGAGAGCGTCGCCCCCTGTGAGGCTCTGCACAGGCTGCCGGTGACAGAAGCCGCTCTGACAGCTCAGAGCTGGGCCATGCCCGCCTCAACGTGCCACTGTGAGTCTTCTTCATCCTCACCACATCAGGCGACAGTAACAAACAGGTGGTAATTTTATCTACAAGGCTGAGTCAAAACAAGCAAGCCGAATGTTGGAGCCAGGTAAAAAAAAAAAAAAAAAAAAAAGACTCAAGGCGACCCGTCTGCAGCTTATATCACGTGAATTCCATTCTGCAGAACCAGTCCTTAAAGTCAATTCATGAAAATCAAACCACCACCATTTTGTGGGAAAAAAAGAATGACATTCATGGTCATGTCGCTGGTGTCATGACTAAAATAATCCTCAGATTTGATTCGGAAATGGCACGTAGCGGCGAGTACATCCACAGTCTCGTGCTTCTCGGGTCACAAATAATGTATGATAGTCATTGGACAGCAAATACATGACACAACCACATAAAAAAAAAAAAAAAAAAAAAAAAAAGACTCAGCAGCGCAGAAAAACTAAGTGTTTTCGATGTGGGCGATCAATTCCTATGAAGTAGGGGACAACGTTGTTGGTATGGGGTCAAAAGAGGTCTCTGGGAAGGAGAGTCGTATCACCAAAAAAAAGCTTGTGCAGCCAAGCGAAGGAAAAAGGGAAGGTGGGAGGACACGCGAATACAAAAGAAAGCAAGTGGAGGGAGGAGAGCGAACAAAAAAAATGTCCATGGGAAAAACACATTGGCTCCTCTCTTCAACATCCATCCATCCACAATGCGCCTGCAGTCCGTTGACAAACACTGCTTTTACCTACTGGGTAGAAAACGCTGTCATGTGATGATGATGATGGACATCTTGTAAATAACAACAACAACAAAAAAAGTATTAAATAAATCACCAATATGTGGTAAATCCTGGATAGAAGGAAAACTGTCTTCACTTCTCTTTGTCTTCTTCGTCCCTTCACCTCGCTCTCCAGCTCTCTCTCGCCTTCTCTCTCTGCCTGTGCTCAGTGTTGTGGGAGAGGAGGGCGGAGAGGAGGAGCAGGCAGGGGGCACGGAGAGGGGGGCAGGATTCTTGTTAGCCCACCCCATTATACACCCCCCCAACCTTACAAAAACTGGAGGCTGCTGTCCATTCATAGAAAACACACATCCAAAAGCTGAATTGATGCAGCCGTGCACAACAGTGTGTGTGTGTCTAAAGCTTTGCATCATTACCAACATTGTACTGACAAACACTCATGGCTATCAGCTGCGCAACATTGCTAAATTTTAGGTATTGTTTGGCGACATATAGACAGTGGTTACAAAGAAACCACTTATGTCAACGAAAATCAGTTAATCAAGTCACACAAGAGTGTCAACGGGCTTCACATGCCCACAGTTGATAAAGATCAACGACATCCCCAGATCAAGCCACAAAAGGGCAAGGAAAAACAAAAAAACAAAAAACAAAAAAAACATCAGGGGAAACATGAGCAACAACACAGCATCACGCAACACAGTATTCCAGCTGTGTTGATTGAGCTTGGCAGCAACATATTTTAACTGCAGTTGCATCGTTGCGCCACAATGGAGGCGCTATATCAACGGCAGTGGCCGGAAAGATCTGAAGCAACTACCGAAGGAGAAACAGATCACGAAGCAACTCCATTGCACACGCTGTTTTCCTGGTTTCAAGCGAGGCAGAAGCGCGCTCCAGCTGTGGCCAAAGTCAGAAAAATACAGTATATGTGATCAGGTGTATGTCGTGGAAATTAGTTTTGAGTAAATAGCAAAAATACATCGTTTGGACAAAAATGCCAATTTTGAGATTTCTCAATAAAAATAAAAAAATAACTCCCTTAAGGTCTCTATTTTCATTTCCCAGCAGTACATAAGTTACAATTTTGCTCTAAATTTATAGAAATAAGTAATTTTGTAGACAATTTATGTTGTAACTTTTAAAATTTTAAAACACGTCTTAAAACCCATCTGTATTCTTTGGCTTTTGGCGCACCATGAGACTTAGTATTGTTTTTGGTGTTTTGTGGTGTGTGCTTTATTTTGTGTTATGAATCTGATGTTTATTCTATTTATTTATCTATGCATTTATTATTTATTTATTTATTATTCATTCACCTATTTCTTATTAATTTACTGATGCAAACTTTATTTACTTGTATACAAAAAAAAACACTTGTATACTCACTTAAAATGTTTGCTTTGTCTTGTTTTTCTTATCTTATTCTTTACTGCATGACCGATTTCTGCTTCATGTACAGCACTTTGTATACAGCAATTAGGGGTGCACTGATCGATCGGCCAGCCGATTTAACGGCCCCAATTTCCTTAATTTTGGAAGATCTGTGATTGGCCGATTCCTTAAAAATAAACCGATATTTTCTACCAATATCATGTCCTTTCTCAGAGGTCTGAAAAAGTCAGCCACTGTCCTCTTCTGCTGAGATGACTAATAGGATTTTCATTTTTATTAGAGAGAACTACTTCATGTGCAGATAAAACAACCCACTTGTATTATTTCACCGATATTGTTCATTGTTTTCCAATAAAACAAGATTGGAAGACTGAAGGTATATGCTGCTCGTAATGAAAAAATTGATATCGGCAAAAATCTGGATTGGCAGGTCAGACTTTTTAAAAGATCGGGGATCTGTGATCGGCCGGAAAGTTGTGATTGGTGCACCCCTAACAATGTTTGTCTCAAAGTGCTTTATAAATAAAGTTGAGTTGAGTTGAGTTAACTAACTAGGGCGTGTTTTTGGGCCGAGCAACTAGTAGAAAGCACCAAGTCTAGGGCACCTGTTCCAAAACAAACCGGGGATCGGCTTTAACGTCATTCACAAATGATTTATGTAAACGGACACAACAACCATTAAAAGTCACAAACACCATATGTCCCTAAGCACAAAATCGAACAGAAGCCAGATGCACATACAGCCGTGTTCAGGGATGCAACGATACATCGCAAATCAATTTAATATCGATTCAAACTGCTTAAAATATGTATCAATGTAAAAAAAATTAAAGTATCGATTCGCAACGCCATGTTAACCATTATGCCTTGCGCAGTTTTTCGTTTCTAGTAGGAATGCTCGATATCAAATCGATAAAATATCTGCCGATTTAGGAAAAGATTACTTCATTTTTGATCAGCCAGATAAAAAGGTCCGATAGGGTTATTAAAGTCTGTATAGACTGTTTGCAACGTGAGCAGCCCACAATAGACCATGTCACGCTGATAATGTCATCTATCGCACCTCTCACTCTTGTAGACCGGCCGGCCTAGCTTGGCATAACCGAAGCTTAGCCCACACTACTCTAGTAGCAAACTAGCACGTAGCAACATGTCCTCCTCACCAGTGTAGTCGTTTTTCTCCATGGCAGAAGAACAAAACACATTTTCACCAAGGATTCTGAGAGGGCTTCTGCTCACCTGAAAATCCGTCATCACAGCGAAGCCGTTTTGAAACAAACGTGAAGCAGCAGCAGCTAATGGCGCTAAGCTAACAGCGCTAAAGCTAACAACCCAGCAAGGCAGCAGCAACATCAACAAGGCTAAAGCCATTAACGCCAAAGTTATGGCATTCATAGCACCAAACAACCAACCTTTTTCTGTAGCCGACCCAAGTTTTTGCATGTTAATAGCACATTTGGAGCCACGTTACATCCTCCCAAAGCTGTCACCTCTTCCCCGATGCGTCCTTCCCTGCCCTGCATGATGTTGCCACTCATATTATTGACATATTGATTGACAAGAAAAGACTACCATTTCACCGCAGTTGGGGGGTAGTGGGTTTTCGAGGATGCGTATCATAAGTTATTTTATCTTTAACTTTCCAGAGAAATCGCTACTATGCCCAGTGCAGTCAAAGCATTAATACTGTAGCGTTTGTGAAATGATCAAGCCAAGCAATGAACTAACTCTTTAATACCAGTTACTGTCGGCCGTAAACAAGCCACAACACAACACGCTAATGTGCGTAGCTTATTTAACAGATGTCCTGCTTTTCATACGACATGACGATATTGTGACATTTTAATATTGCAATATCATGATATTGCCATACATAAAATACTAAGCTAAAATTGTTGTCCTTCCAAACAGTTTCTATAACTTGTTTTAAAGTAGCACTAAGGAACTTTCAAACCTTAATAAAATGTTTTTATATCTCTTCTGATGAAACGGACTTAAAACTAGTTGAATGGTTCCTTTGCCATGGCCTAAGGGGGTCTGTATCATTTTTAATGGCACTCAACAACTTTGAGGAGGATAGTAGGAACACTGCCACATTAAAAAAAATTACAAATGTGCTGACTGCTTTATGGAACTTGCCTCGTTCCCCATTCGCTACAAAGACGTTAGTCAATTTGAATGTTGATGCACAATTACTGCTTTTCTGGCAGTAGCTGAAAAACAACAACTGAAAGGTTTTGCCTGAGGAGACAACAAAGAAAAAGGTAAGCAACCCCGATAAAAAGGACAGTGAAGTATCAATATTGGCCAGGCTTTCTCTTGCTAGCGTGAGATAAAATAATAATAATTAAAAAAATAACACAAAGTGTTTGTCCTCATGGGAAATGTGGTCTTCCTTCAAGCATAACATTACAGCTTTTGTCCATATGGTGCCGCCATAATCAACATAAACTGAAAGTTCCTTAGTGTTGCTTTAAGGTCACAGGTGAGCTGCAACTGACTGGGTGAGAGGTCAGGTACACTGTGGACTGGAATGCCAGTTTTCAATTTAAATTAAATTTAGTACAGTTTAGGACTAAAAACACCATGGCTGCAGACATACATCTGGGACCCCAACAAAAATATAAACACCCACCAAAACCTTTGTTTGCTGCAGTGTCCCCTGCTGCACATGTACCAAGCTAATGTTAACCCACTAGACAGCTCAACTATGTACTAATATAGTAATTTATCCTCATACCATGTGCAACAAGATTATGTTAAGTCATTTTAAATGTCATAACTATCCCGGCGTGCATGCGTGTGCGTGTGTGGTGGAAACAGAGTGAGGTGTATGGTAACTAACTGCACAGCATTTTGTAATCTGATCTTACTGGCATCTCACATTCCAGTTACATTGATAATGGTAGTGTGTGGTGTGGTTTAAGTGCCTCTGAGCCTTCTAAACCTGAGAGGATGGCAGGGGAGCAGACAAGCTTTCTGAGGGTGGAAAAATTACAGACTGTGACATTTTATTGCTGTCTTGATGTCAGCATGGAAAACCAATCAAAGCATCTACTGAATGTGAAGTCAAGATATAGGGTGCTTACCTGCCATATCACTCATTTGCCTTATCCAGCGACATCTCTGAAAATTACACAGTAGCCTACTGGTACCATGAGATAATTTTTCAAGATGACACTTGGCCATTTTTTGTCTTGATATAGGATCATACAAGTTAATATTTGAGGTAGCCGTGTGCTTCAGACCCCCACTGATAAACGGCGTCAGCAAACTTCATAACTGGCCATCATCAATACAGACTGGTTTCCTTGCAGCGGGAGCACAATATCAGTTGATGGCAGTAATGTACTGTTTAAACTGGTCTATCAACTGCCAATAAACTCCAAAGAAGAAAAACAAGGACAAACAATTCTTAAAGGGGAAGACAGCCCAAAAAAATTACAATAATATGTATATGAACTCAATGTAAACATCACGGGAGACACTGTAAAACTAGACACACCAACCAGAGGGTGGGTAGTAACAAGTTACATTTACTCCATTATATGTACTTGAGTAACTTTTTAAATAAAAATGTACTTCTAAGAGTAGTTTTACCACTTTTTACTTTTACTTGAGTAGATGTGTGAAGAAGGATCGCTACTCTTATTCCGCTATATTTGGCTACACTA
This sequence comes from Festucalex cinctus, assembly GCF_051991245.1. Taxonomy (NCBI): domain Eukaryota; kingdom Metazoa; phylum Chordata; class Actinopteri; order Syngnathiformes; family Syngnathidae; genus Festucalex; species Festucalex cinctus. The sequence continues at coordinate 23,641,336 of NC_135419.1, read as the reverse complement.
AAGTCGTTACTTTTTTTTCTCTCCTTTTTTCGTTCATTATCTTTACCAGAGACGCCAACAGCGGTTCTGCCTCATGACTGCATTTCACCAATCAGACGTACCAACAATAATCACATGACGACTCCTTCCCTCAACATTCTACCAATCAGATGTAAAAATGCAGTCACGTGACCACAAGAAGCTGTCGGCATTTGGAACATGGCAGCGGGAAAGGACGAAGCCGAATACCCATGGCCTCAAATAATTAGCATGTTTACATTACACGCCGTGCGGAATAACAGCTTTATAATGCAGTGTCTTATGTGTCTGCCGAAACAAACGGACATTTCGGCATATAAAAATTCTACATCGAACCTGAGTTAACATGTCGCGGTAAGTTTGACCTAAATTCCCTTTTTGCTGTATTTAAGCAGGTATTTGTCTAAAGTATTGAAAATGACCTTTTCACATAGACTCTTTTGCAAACACTTTGTTTACTGTTACCATAAATGAAAGAGATGACGACACATGTTATATGGAGGCATGAATTGGCGGTAGCGGCGGCACGGTGGTGAGTGGTCACTGGTTAGTATGTACGCCTCCCAGTTCTGAGGACTCCGGTTCGAGTCCAAGGTCCGGCCTTCCTGGGTGGAGTTTGCATGTTCTCCCCGTGCCTGCGCGGGTCTTCTCCGGGTACTCCGGTCTCCTCCCACATTTCAAAGACATGCATGGCAGGTCAATTGGACGCTCCGAATTGTCCCTAGGTGTGCATGTGAGTGTGGATGGTTGTTCGTCTGTGTGCCCTGCGATTGGCTGGCTACCAGTCCAGGGTGTCCCCCGCCTACTGCTCAGAGCCAGCTGAGATACGCGCCAGCACCCCCCGCGACCCTTGTGAGGAATAAGCGGTCAAGAAAATGGAAAAATGGAAAATGGAATTGGCGGTAGCCACTAAGTGTCAAATTATTCACGGTAAAGATAGTTTTGGTAACAGATAAACACTTGACTCCATGTAATGCCAGAACCTGGTAAGAAAACATATCGTCTTATTCAATGTAGCAATGATAGCATATGTAAACAAAAAAGATTTAGGCTAAAAAGTACACGTTTCTAATTGTTATGCTGGATAGGTATTAACAGAAATGTTGTGACCACAATATTTTCAGGTGTACACTCAGATTTAATACATTAATCATCAGAAATCCTACTCTAATATAGTTAATTTAACTTTCCAATTAAACTGAATTTGTGATTTCAATGGCTTACTCGCCTGTAAACTCATAGCCTGATATTTTTTGTGTCAACAGAGGGTTCACCCCAACAAAATGAATGTTTTTGTCTGTCTGATTATACATTGTTTTTAAAATATAATCAATGTTCAAGCAGTATTCTTTTCAGCGAATACTTTTTTACTTCTACTTGAGTAAATATTTTAATGACTACTTTTTACTTTTACTTGAGTAATATTATTTTGAAGTAACGCTACTCTTACTTGAGTACAATTTTTGGCTACTCTACCCACCTCTGACACCAACTCACGAAATCACGCCATCCGGTGACATTAGTGAACACTATCTATACATGGATGGAGTTGGAAACATGTAGCTGTCATACTGTTCATGATTGGACAAACATATGTGTTACTTGATAGGTGGACAAATCATTTTGGGCAATTATTTGATTATTTTTATAATTAAGTTATTATGATGTGATTTATTATGTGATTGTCTAACACATAGGAACCGTACCATTATTTTGGTCAATCGTGAGCTGATTTTGGCAGTTGCCCAATTACAAATGCACAGGTGAAAATGCATTGTGATGCTGAGAGCTTGTTTCATTGGCATACAATAGCAGCATTAAACAGGAACACGGAAGGCTTACCCAGATATTTGATGGTGAATCCCCTGGGCGGGTTGAGGGACCTCCGCATCCATCCCTCCCTCAGTACCTCCAGGTGGTCCTCCTTCCCCTGTATAAGCAGCACATGCTCGTCTATCCATCCCAGGAAGAAAGTCTCGGACACAGCCTCGGTAATCCGTTGATTCCATACGTGATGCTGAGTGTTTTCCGCTTTGAAATCGGCAAATATCTCATAGCCGGTGTGGTGTCTCGGCAGCTCGTCGCTCTCTGACACTCCGGCCGCCCCCACCGCCTCCCCAGCCCTAACCCTTGACAGCACGATGGCCAGGGAGTGCGGAGCGATCTGCAGGAAAGACTCCATGGTCGCCTAGCTGGCTGCCCAATTAAACGTTATCATTGTATTTACCTGTCTCCTGCTGCATCAAGCTGGATGGGCAACAAGAAGTCCATGTTAGCTAGCGGCAGCAGTGCTGTATAGTACCTGCAAGTCAATCGCCATCAAGCTAGCAGCCGTTACCTCCCTGCAGCCTCACGCCAAAACCATTCCTACACGTTCTCCGCCCTCGCCTTTAGACGGTTTTTTCATCACCATTTAGTGGGTCGATCATTGACCCCAGACTCACATGGAGCGCAATCCACCAGAATCACGAAATGTCATTCGTGATTTTCCATATAAAAACCACGTCGTTACCTTTCAATCCAGCTAGCTGGGTGCTAGCATTTAATGAATTCACCCAGGCAACAGATGCGGCGACCCCCCCGCCTTTTCTCGTCGCCTGGCAGCATCAGGTTCGGTGGGACGCCGGCTCCTTTTTAGTTACCATTTGCGATGCAGGTGACAAGCCTTCGCCGAGTGAAGGTTTGAAGTCCTTGTGGTGGCTGGAACGAGCCGTGGTTGGGCGAGGACACGGCTGAGGTGCGGATCCGCCTCATCCAGGTACCGACAGGCATTGGTAAAGGAGGGGTTGCGTCAAGAGGATGTTGACCAGAAATAGCCTTTTTTTTCCCCCCTCGGATACATTTTTCAAATTAAGACGGTAAGGCAACTACAATACAGTAAAGGTTTAGTATTTACTAGGCATTTCATTGATTTTACATTCTAAAAAACGGATTGGTCAAATTAACAAAAAATAAATAAAAAGTTATAATTTGACCAGTCTAGCTGGTAGTTATGTGTCCGACAAATCCTTTGGTTAAACAACCCTCTCGAATAGTTGTCAAAAATATGGTCCGCGGGCCGGATCCGGCCCGCGAGACGACTTTGTAAAGTAAAAAGAGAAGAATTGCGCTTGCCTTGGCTGCTCGCCTGGGGGGTGGGCTTGCTGGTGGCGTCTGGGGACCGACTCACCAGTTCCAAATGACTGGGACTAGCCACAATCTACACACGGACATTCAAGATGAACTGAGCGAGCAGTGTCTGGGATAGTATGGGATGGATAACGATAAAAATTAATGACTATTCTAAATAATGTATATGATTGATGCGTTATAGTAATGGGTCGATGGGGACGGGTCTCGAATAAGCTTCGGCTTCTACCCGTCAGCCCTTCTTTCGGACGTCAATGTTGCAAATGATGTGATGTGATTGATGTAAACTGTGATGTGTCCGAAAGGAAAAAAAAAAATGAATAAACAAAAAAATAAAAATAAAAAATTGTCGGACCAATTAATCAGCCAGTCACAATCAAATATATCAATTTGTAATTTCACAAGCAGTCCTCAGGTGAGTACTGTAAATTGTACAAGGAATCGCCCTGAAAGTAATTATTTTGCGCACAACTTAAAGTTATGGTTAAAAAAAAAAAAAAAAAAACTTTTAAAATCATAGACCAACATAAACGTGTTAAATACAACACAGATTCAATTACTGGGAATACAAATACATATGACAGGGATTAACATAACTTCATTAACTGTGCCACACAATGTATTCTGGGAAATATATATATGCAAAACAGGTATTTAACACGTCTGGAACTCAAAGGGAAAGTGTTGCCGCGTTTCACTTGCATTCATGTTATTTATTTTTTTAAACAATCGATTACAGTTGAGCTCCATAATTTAGGGCTGGCCGAAAAAGAACAAAAGAAAACTGCGTATAATTGACAATTGTTTTTAAGTTATATACCATTATTTTACCGATTCTGCCCACTTAGTAATATATTTTCCTCCATGTGGCCCCTTAACTAATATGAGTTTGACACCCCTGCTCTAGAACGGTAGGTGTTTTCAGCCTATATTGGTGATTGGGCCAACCGATACAAATTGGTCATTCTGACCAAGCTAATGGTTAATCTGTGTTAGAGGTTGCCATTTATTCAGGAATCCCGCGGGTCACGGGATTCCCGCAGGATAGGAGTGAATTTTACCTTCAATCACGGGATTGAGACAGGACAGGGTTAAAAATTTAACTGGAGCAGGATTAAGGGGTAGATGTCATGGACTTCTGACTTCCGGGTTTCACACCTCACAGTCGTTTCCGGCCCCTGATGGCCGCGTTCCAACACTCAACACAGCGGAGATATGATCGGCAAGCTCTGGATAAGCCTGATAACATCCTGCTGATTGGAATCAGCTGCGTTGGCGCAGGGAGAACTCAAGACTCTGGCCCTCGAGGACAGAGTTTGGACACTATTGGTTCTCAACCGGTCCCCGAGCACCCCTATCCAGCCTGTTTTCCATGTGTCCCTTGCGAGCCCCGACTTCCTAAAATGATAGCAGCTAGTGTGATACTTGCTGGAGTACGTGCAATAACAGTCATAGGTTGCATTTCATTTCACGTAACCTTGAATCTTTCCACATAACTCTTGAAGCCCTACCCAATTAGCTTCTGTTGGACATATTCATCCATGCCAAATGGAAAGTTTGAAAAATCAAAAGTAGAAGCCGCTCCAAAAATGCCAGCTGTTGACTCGTTTTAAAAAAAATAAAATACAAAACAGTATAATAGCCAGGGGAGACAAATACACACACACACAAAAAAACAAAAAAAAAAATACAAAAACATGAGTACATGGCTCAGTTATTACATTTTTTTTTTTTTTTTTTTAACCAGGCCAATAAATTTAAAATAGACTGGTCAGTACACCAATTATGAAATAAGTTATGGTACTGGCCAAGCGTTATATGTTCAATATTTGCATTTTATTACATTGATCAGTTACATTATGGGCCTATTACATAAAAAAGGCAAATTTACTACAGGGGCTGTTACATTATTGGCTGCTACATGCCTTGATAAATTAATTTGCTGAACTAGTGTCTGCTTTGGAGACCTAGATTAATTTATGCCTCACTTACACAGCTTTACTGAGGATACTTTTCAGGTTCTCAATAGGATTGAGGTCAGGGGATGATGGTGGCCACACCATGACTTTTTCATCTTTTTTTTTTCCTCATATAGAAGCCGCATCTTCAGTTGTATTTTCTGCTTTATGCATTAACATTATGGTCTAAACCAGGGGTCTCCAAGTTCGGTTCTCGAGAGCCCCTATCCAGCCTGTTTTCCATGTTTCTCTCCACAAACACCTGATTCATGATCAGGTGTCATTATCAAGCTTCTGCAAAGCTTGCTGATGAGCTGATCATTAGATTCAGCTGTGCTGAAGGACAGAGACATGGAAAACAGGCTTGGTAGGGGCTCTCGAGGACCGAACTTGGAGACCCCTGGTTTAAACCAGTGGTTCTAAACCGCGATCCTCAAATACACAGTCCCCGAGTACCCCTATCCAACCTGTTCTCCGCATCTTTCACAGGTGTTTCAAACAAACAATCAGCAAGCTCTGCATGAAGCCTGATAATGATCCTCAGCAGTGTTCGCTGAGGGACACATGGAAAATAGGAGGTACTCGGGGACCGGTTAAGAACCAATGTGTCCAAACTCTGTCCTCCAGAGCCAGAGTCCTGGAGGTTTTGGATGTTTCCCTGCTCCAACGCAGCTGATTATGCAGAGCTTGCTGATCATATATCAGCTGTGTTAAAGGGAAACATCTAAAATCTGCAAGTCTCTGGCCCTTGAGCACCGAGTAATGCCCAATCCTGGTCTAAACTATAGAATGTGATAGCCAGCCAGTGCAGTGGGGGTGCATAACATCAAAATGCTTAAATGAAACAAGTTCAGGGGAAAATGTTCATAATTTTATTGAGAGGACACTTGGTGTAATAGAATCAGCCCGGCACAGAAACGTGTCGCACAAGTTATTGATTGCACTGTCCCTTGTGTGCCACCTTCACATTCTTCATCTTTCGTCTGTTTGTGATTTAAAAAAAAAAATAATTAAAAAATTAGGTCAATGTATCAGAGTGCTTGTGGTCGCGTATGAGAGACAGATACATACCTATTGTCCTGGCAGAGACCACACTCAGTGGAGTAGGTACGTCCATCAGTGCCGCATACTGGATCGTACTCCTTGGTGCAAAACTCCGTTGGATAACTCTCACAGACAGCAGGCTAGACAAAGACAAACGAAGGTTTTTTTTGTTGTTGTTTTTTTTAAATACGTAAACATTCCACTAGGTTCTCTGGCATTTGGTTTATGTATTAGACAATTCCAGGCTAACATTTAATGGGTTTGTAATCCAGTGCTTTTGAGCCTAAGGAACTTCATGTAAATTTAAGTTATTTGTTAAAAATGGTAAAAGTCAGGTCGGCTCATTTCCTCACAAATGGAGTATAGACATACTTATGCAAGTCACATTTGCCACCCTCAGTCTTGATAAAATATTACCTTTCATGTAATTACACATCAAAAACTAGGGGGGGGGGGGGGGGGGGGTCAACTTTTTGCCAATAAACAGAAATGTTATGTAGATTTTTTTTTTTTTCCTCAACTCAACTTTATAAAGCGCTTTAAGAACAGCACTGTATACAAAGTGCTGGAGATAAACAGTTTTGAGGTAAACAAGAATAAATCAAACATTTTTAAGTTCGAATACAGTTTGTTTTTTTATACAAGTAAATACATTTTACATCTAAACTTTTACTTGTGCTTCCGACTTTGTGCCCCTGGGTTGCGCGTTCGCAACCTGGACCGGAACCAAACTGATACGCAAAAATCACATCCCGCCTCTTCCGTGGCATATACCCCATTTAATATTCCCCAGGGGGCATCCAAGTACCATCAGCAGCAGGGTCTTGCTGAGCCAGGCAGGAACTTTGAGGGGGCGGGTTGCAATGGCCACGGCTGATTGGTCAAATTTTGGGGTGTTCTTACATCAGCTGGGCTCAATCAAACTCATTAGAATTAATTACCGAGACCTCTAAGACGCTGTGTAAACTATTCTAAATTCCCCGCTGAACTTTTACAACCAAGAACTCCCTTTACCCAGAACTCAAAGTTCCTGGGCTTGATGGTGGAAAAACGCCTAATGACGAGTGTTGTTCCGATACTGGTATCGGCAGACTGCATAAAAACAGTGGTATCGGTATCTACTCACAAGTAACATGCCGATACCATTAACTCCAACGCTAATAGAGAATTTTGGATGCAGCATCTTGTGACTTGCTCGTGCATAACATTCACTGATATATGACATGTTGACTGCATGCCGATCTAAGATATCCTATTGGCCCTTGAATGCTCTGAACCAATGGCAGGACAGCTTTTTCATGTTGAGGAAAAAAAAATCTTAAGTATCGGTATCGGCCGATACTGCAAAGTTGAGTATCGGTATCGGGAGCCAAAAAAAAAACGGTATCGGAACAACACTAATGACTACAACTTTGGAGAGATTCCCTTTCAAATTATGATTCATTTATAAAAAAAATAAAAATAAAAAGTAACACTTGTTTTACTTTAATTTTTGGAAAAACTGTTTACCAAACATGAGCTTCCTCTGCATTAAACCCGTTTCCACTATACGTTAGGCCCGTTACATACATGAGGACTTTCAAAATCTTGAGATTAGGTGCTTTTTCACCTCAGGAACTTTTGAAGAACTTTTCAGTACAGTAAAATTAATTAAAAATAATTTCAGTAAAATTCAAGTACTCTCTCAGCAGCAGGGTCTTGCTGAGCCAGGCAGGAACTTTGAGGGGGCGGGCTGCAATGGCCACGGCTGATTGGTCAAATTCTGGGGCGTTGTTTTTACATCAGTTGGGCTAAATCAAACTCATTTGAATTAATTACCGCAAACTCGAAGACGCTGTGGAAACAATTCTAAATTCCCTGCTGAACTTTTACAACTAAGAACTCCCTTTACCCATAACTCCTGGGCTTGTTGGTGGAAAAACACCTACAGTTTCCAGAGGTGTAGAATCCGTTTCCAGAAGGCCCTGCCACAGTGCGGCTTTAGCCACAGGTGCTTCTCAACTGGCAGATAAATGATCTCGTTATCTGCGGGTTGAGTATCGTAGCACCTGCAGCGAAACCCATTGATGAGAGGGTTTACTTTCTCGACCTGAATTCTTCTTCACCTCTAGTTTGTTTGTGACAGACTTCACACATGAATCTGATAAATAAAATCTGGCATGATCAGTTTTGTTCATATAGCCTGTGTGCAGTGTAGCTCCCTCTTCTTTGTCTTAACTTACTGAGCTTGGACACCCCCCCCCCCAAAACAAAACAAAAAAAAAGTGGCAGTGTCTTGCTTCTCACCAAACATACTGGTGTTTTTAAATTGGTCTTCTAAATATACGATAACTGGCCATAGTTTGAATATCATGAACACTAAGCGCTATCAAAAACACTCATTACAGTGTTTAGTTAAGTGTTTTTAAGTTTGCATTGGTACATATTTACATTATTGGCACATGGGGCATTTCGAATGGTATCAAATTGTCATGGCCCATAAGTGGTTTACTTTTCTTTTTTTTTAACACAGCTTTTGTAATTGATATTTTTAGCATATGAAATTGGCTCTGTTGTGTTGTATCGAATAATTTACTTAAGGAATGGCGGGGGGGCACATTTCCCTTTACCTCCACGAGTCTATGTTGACCACGTGAATCACTTTCTGCAGACAGAAGGCCCACTTGCAGGGTACACAGACAAACAGAAAAACAACATGTTAATAAAACTGTGCTGGAGATACAGTACATTTCCTTGCATAAATATTCTAAGCAAATGACTACAAATAAACCAAACATTTGTACAATACGTCAATTAAAAAAAGTGAGTATGGTCATAGCAACTAATTTACTTACCAGAAAGCAGCAGGATAAAACAGCGCAGCACAACCAACTTCATTTCTGCTAGAGTGTGTTTGCCTTCCGTGTGTCTGATGTGTAACAGGTGTGTCACTTCCCACTTAAATAAGTAGCTTGCAGCTGTCCCTGATTGGTTGTATTGCAGAGGCACACATGAGCATACGTCTGATTATTTAAAAAAAATATAAAAAAAATAGGAAAACAAATATTTAAGTACGTTAGAGCACTAATTTGTGTGGACTATTTGGGGGTATGTGATTAAAATAGAAAAGACAATTGCATTACATTGTCTAAACATTGCATAAAATCTATTTCAGTGTGTATTAATATGATGAAAACGTTTGCTTTGAGGATTAACAATCGTTATCGTAGTCGATCCATTTTCTTAACAGTGAACATGAAATGTAAAACTGTTTTTTTGTTTTGTTTTTTGGCACACATTGCATGATAAGAAATTAATTGGCAGCATAATTGACCATATTTTAGTGGTAATGTAATGAAAATCGCATTGTTTTATGGCAGGGGTGTCCGAACTTTTTCATTTGAGGGCCACATACAGAAAATCAAAAGGACGCAAGGGCCACATAATGTTATGAAGAGAAATTGTGTTTAGTCCTAAAAATTGTACAAATAATTTATTTGTGCTTTTGCATATTTAGAAAAATGCTACAGTACAGAAACAAATTTCTTTGTAATATGGCAGTAGGGTTATTATAGTTTTGGAAATTTTCATTTTAGTTTGTTTTTATTAATTTTCAGGGTGGTCTGTTAGTTTTTATTAATTTAGTTCTTTGAAAAATGATTAGTTTGAGTTTAGTTTGTTAGTTTCAGCATTAAGTTTATTTATTTTTTTATTTTTTTATTTATTTTTTTTAATGTGTATTACTTGTGCGCAATATTTAAAAAACACCATGGGGGCAATGTCATCTGAAGGTGCTTTTCTATTGGCTGCTGCTAGATGACATCACATCTGTGTGACATACTTTCAAACGTCATTAATCCAGGTGGAGGAGTGGAACCGTCACTTGCCTTCGGTGCCGGTTGGCGTGGGTTCACTCCTCTGCTTGGGAGACCCATGTGGCCCACATGAAGCAAGCTTGTGTGAGTGATTTAAAAAAAAAAAAAAAAAAGTTTGGAAAAAAAAACGTTATTAATCCAGTTTATATCAAAAATAAATTTACAAAAAAAACAAACAAAAAATTACATTCAAAATCATCTCCAAAGGCTCATTCATTAAATTAATTACCAAAGACTAAAATGAAGGATGTTTGCTGTAATGATAGTTTTAGTTTTGTAAACATAAAATGTAGTTTCAGGTAGTTTTCATTTTTTAAAAAGCAGTTTCGTTTTTATTTTATTTTGGTAACTATTGTTTTTTGAATTTTTTGTTTTTTCATTAGTTTTAGTTGACTAAAATGACCTTTAATGGCATCAGTTTTTCAATTCCCCCCCCCCAAAACAGCGTTTAACCATTTAGTTTTTCTGGGCGGCACGGTTAATGACTGGTTAGCACGTCTGCCTCCCAGTACAGAGGACTTGGGTTCGAATCCAGGCTCCAGCCTTCCTGGGTGGAGTTTGCATGTTCTCGCCGTGCCTGCGTGGTCTTCCCTGGGTACTCCGGTAGCCTCCCACATTCCAAAGACATGCATGGCAGGTTAATTGGGTGCTGCGAATCGTCCCTAGGTGTGCTTGTGTGTGGATGGTTGTCCGGCTCTGTGTGCCCTGCAATTGGCTGGCAATCAGTTCAGGGTGTACCCCGCCTATTGTCCATTGCCAGCTGGGATAGGCTCCCGCAGCCCTTGTGAGGAGCAAGCGGTTCAGAAAATGGTTGGATTTATTTTTTTTTCTTGGCTTTGGATAACCACGCAAATGACGCAATGCACTACAGGGAGCTGGATTGCTTCTGTTTGTCCGCAGCAAAATGCACGTGCCGTCGCAGACATGTCTTGATTGGTTTATTAGGTCATGCGGGCGTGGTTTACGGCATACCAAATGGAAAGTTTGGGGGGAAAGCTGCTCCAAAAATGCCACCTGCTGACTCGACTTTTTTTTATTGAACAGTACAAAACCGTACAACTGGGGGGGAGCGGAAGAAAAATACATGGGAAAAGAAACTTCTACAAAAGTATATTACATCAGTTATTGCATCTTTAAAGATTTTTATCAGGCCAATAAATGTAATAATCAGCTGGATGTCATTACACCAATTAAGAATCAAGTCATGTTACTGACCAAAAGTTACATTATAGGTTCAACATTTGTATTATGTTACTGGCCTGTTACATTATGGGCCTACACATTAAAAAAAAAAATTACTATATGGCCTGTTACATTATTGGCTTCTACATGCCTTGATATCTTAATTTGCTCAACTAGTCAGCTTTGGAGACCTAGATTAGTTTATGCCTTACACAGATTTATTTAGGATACTTTTCAGGTTCTCAATAAGGTTGAAGTCAGGGGACGATGGCAGCCACACCATGACTTTTTCATCTTTTTTTGTAATATAGCAGCCACATCTTCAGTTGTATTTTCTGCTTTGAGGGTTTATGCATTGTTCTTAATCCTATATGAAATTCAAATTACGGTCTAAATCAGTGGTTCTCAACCGCAAACCTCGAGTATCCCTAGCCAGCCTGTTTTCCGCATCTCTCACAGGTGTTTCAAACAATCAGTAAGCTCTGTGTGAAGCCCGATAACGATCCTCAGCAGTGGTCGCTGAGGGACACATGGAAAACAGGCTGGGTAGGGGTACTCAAGGACCAGTTGAGAACCAATGTGTCCAAACTGTCATCAATGTTCTGCATGTTTCACTATTCCAACACAGCTGATTCCAATGACCAGGATCATTATCCGGTGATTACTCCGGCCCTCGAGTACTGAGTAATGCCCAACCATGGTCTAAACCATACAATGTGGTAGCACAACATCAAAATGCTTAAATGAAATTTCAGGGGAAAAATGTTCATAATTTTATTGGACACACTTTGGGCAATAGAATCATCAGCCCGGCACAGCAACATGTCGCACAAGTTACTGATTGCACCGTCCCTTGTGTGCCACCTTCACATTCTTCATCTTTCGTCTGTTAAGAGATTTACAAAAATAAAAAAAATAAAAAAAAATAAAAAATAAAAAAAATAATAAAAAAAAAACTAGGTCAAGATATCAGAGTGCCCTGTGCTTGCGTATGACAGATACATGCCTATTTTCCTGGCAGAGAACACACTCAGTGAAGTAGGTACGTCCATCAGTGCCGCACACTGGATCATGCTCCCTGGTGCAAAATTCCGTTGGATATCTCTCACAGGCAGGCTAGACAGATGTACAGCAAGATTTTTTTTGTATATTTAATTAAAAAAAAAAATCCTACTAGGTTCTCTGGCATTTAGTTTATGCATAAGAGAATTCCATACATGCAGGCTAATATTTGCTTGTAATCTAGTGCTTTTGATCAAGCCACTTAATGTTTTTTTTTTTAATTTAAGTCATTTGTTAAAACGGTATCTCTGGATGTCTTGATCTTGAAGGATGAGTATTGACATACTATACACGTCACTTTTCACCCTCATTCTTTATCAAATTAACCTTCTGCAAAATATTACCTTTCATGCAATTACACAAAAACTACAGGGCAAAAAATAAATGCAAATCACTAAACATACGTTTGTGTTACGCTCCGTCCTCGAGAGCCCCTATCCAGCCTGTTTTCCATGTTTCTCGCAACTAACACACCTGATTCATAATCCGGATCGTTATCAGGCTTCTGCAAAGCTTGCTGATTAGCTGATCATTAGATTCAGAAGGAGGGGGACATGGAAAACAGGCTGGATAGGGGCTCTCGAGGACCAAACTTGGCCGCTCCTGTATTAAAGACATTCAGGCAGCTTGTTATGCCTCAGTCACCGTTTTAAGCCAACTTTAAACTAGAGCAAGTATTAGCCAACATGGTAGTTTGGGGCAACTTGTCTCAGTCATTTTGGGGTTTGTTGTCAGTTGTCACATATGCAAAGACTGGGACAATGGGAAAAAAATAAAATAAAAATGCACCTCTGGCAACTCGGCTTATGTATGCCAGAATTGGTCTTCCGATGATAAGTCTGAAGAGTGAGAAAATTACTTTACCAGGTTTTGTTTCATTGTTTAACAAAATTGATGTTCCAGTTGTTGGAACTACAGTATGCTCACATCACTGCTTTAAGTTTCATGATTAACCATCCATTGCTTTATTTTTAGAAATTCAATTTAATCTCGAATTTCCAGTATAAGAGAAGCAAAACAGGCATTTGAGGCCGAGCGCTATGACCTATATGCCAGCCGTTCCTAAGGACTTCATTCTATTTTATGAAAAAGTTTGCTCAATGACTACAGTAAATTTCAATAGGTCAATGATAAACAATTTATCTGGATGGGAAAGCTAGCAAACAAAACACAGGAGGACAAGGATAATTTTGTCCTCGTTTTATTAGTTATAAAATCCAATGTGACATCTTACCCTAGATAGTGTGGCAACATAACCATTGGTGGGGCGACATGTCACATGTTCACTCCCTCTATATTTGATGTCTTATAACTCTGCACTGACCAAGTACAAAAATATAATGAACACAAAGTAAATAAGGGATACAACTAGCCCTAGTCTCCCCTAACCGTTTACCAAATATGAGTTGGGTTGAGCGAAGTATTTCCCCCTTACCTCCACGGGTCTATATTGACTACGTGAATCGCTTTCTGCAGACAGAACACCCACTTGAAGGGTACCCAGACAAACAGAAAAACATGTTAAAAACTGTGCTGAGATACAGTACATTTCCTTGCATAACTATTTGAAGAAAATAACTACAAATAAACCAAATATTTGAAATACTTTAATAAAAAAAAAAAGTCAGTACGTTCATGGCAACTAATTTACTTACCAGAAAGCAGCAGGATAAAACAGAGCAGCACAACCAACTTCATCTCTTCTAGTGTGTTTGCCTTCTCTGTGTCTGATGTGTAACAGGTGTGTCACTTCCCACTTAAATAAGTAGCTTGCAGCTGTCCCTGATTGGCACACATGAGCAGACGCCTGATTATTACACACACACACACACACACACACACCAAAAAATAAAAAATAAAAAATAAAAAAAAACCTAGGAAAACAAATATTTAACATTAGCCCACTATTTTTTGTGAACTATTTACGGGATTTGGAGTTAAAATAGAAAAGACAATTGCATAATCACATTGAATCTATTTCAGTGTACTTCAATTTAAGATGATGAAAACATACGCTTTGAGGATTAACATACTTGAAAATCCATCCATCCATTTTCTTAACCGTTAATGTAAAACAGATTTTTTATTTTATTTTATTTTATTTTTATTTTTATTTGAGGGAGGGGGCATGCTAGTGAAATGTGCACACATTGCATGATATAAATTAATTGGCAGCATAATTGAGGATATTTTAAAGGTAATTTAATGAAAATCGCATTGTTTTATGGTATCAATCATTTGTAATACATATTACATTTGATTGATCTTTTCTTCTAGAATGCAGCATTAAGAACGTGTCACTCCAATCAATTTACATTTTCTCCACCCTCCACAACAAATACATCCCAAGTTAGTACCGCCAAAATAGGACTGTAGTGCAGACACTGCACGCTCTTTGGTCTGGTCTAGTTTTTAATATGCCTCATTAGGGACCTTTTTTTCTCCGGTCTGGGATTCTTGAGTAAATAACCTGTGCCAGTAGGTGGAGCCATTGGAGTGCATAATGCTTTGCAAGCCATTCGTTGTTGTTGTTGTTGCTGTTGTTGTTGTTGTGATTGTTGTTGTTATTTAATTTTAAAAAGAAAACTTCGCATTTATGTTATTTGATTTTTTAACGCTTTTTTTAAATAGTGGGAAATATTCCTCGAAACAATGTCTATTTGATGTACCATTAACCAATTCCTTTTTGTACGTAGCTATAATCATTCGTTATATGGAGTGTTTTGCGTATTAGTTGACAAGGCTCCAAACAACTCATTTTACTTTTTGAAATACTTCCATTTTGATTCAAACAAGATTAATAACCAATTTCCAATATCTATGTAAAAATACCTCTATGTAAAAATGTGTAAAATGATAGTTTGCAAAAAAATTATATTAGTATAATATTTTTTTTTATCAGTACCGACGAATGAATTGCTCTTCAAACACAGAGCAAATAAAAAATATTTCGAAATATTGTTTACTCTGTGGGAAAGAACGCCATTGTTTCCGATAGCACTTGAATGCGTCATGGGCTATCAAACCGAAGCAAATCGTCTCAAACGGAAACTGGAGAGAAGGGGTAGAGAAGACAAGATGGCGGATTGAGTGGGTTGAGCTGTGGACAAACGGTTGCGACCCTTGAGTTCGTCCGATAGATACAAAGGACTGAAATGTTCGGATAGGAAAAAAACATATCGTCCGAAACACAACTGTATTTTTGGTTGTTTTTTTTACCCTCATTGTGGAGTTTTTTTCTTTTCTTCCCAACGACGGTCCTCGCGACAGCGCTAGCATTGACGCTAGGCTTTACTAGCTGCTTCTTCGAGATAGCTGTGACTGGCTGCTCGTACAAGGCCGTGCAATCTTTCGGAGTAGCATCGAATTAGACCTTGTGACTACCACGTCATACAGTATTTCCGAAAGGATTTCGTATTTTAACGAAGCTCTTTTGTGAATGGTAGCATATGTTTTTTTTTTTTCTTTTAATTTGCGCATTAGCTAGTTGTCATTTTAGCTACCGTTCGTTCACATTCACCAACATCAACGGGATCAGGATTACATTTATGTTTCGACGACCATTTAGTTAAAACATAAAAACGAATTTCCTTAAGTAAATCGAGCGCCAGTCGTCATTTGGTGGATATGGCGAGCAGCAGTGGCTCTAAAGCCGAATTTATTGTCGGTGGGAAATACAAGCTTGTCCGGAAAATTGGATCGGGGTCTTTCGGCGACATATATTTGGCCATCAACGTCACAAATGGAGAGGTAATAGTCATAATTATTGTGTACGTACACTGTTTGCCAACGTAGCATTGAAGGTTGACAACGTCAGTTAATTTTAAACATTTGCTCAATGATCTACTGCTGTATCCTCGCGACTCATGAACTCGTGTATGGTTTACTGTAGCTAGAGGTAGAGAAATAGCTGTCAGCAAAGGTAACCTTTATTGTAAAGTTGAGAATAAAACTGCCACCTGTTCCGTGTGCCATTTTTAGGAGGTAGCGGTAAAATTGGAGTCACAGAAAGCCAGGCATCCCCAGTTGTTATACGAAAGTAAGCTGTACAAGATCCTACAAGGTGGTGTCGGGATTCCACACATACGGTAAGGAAATTCTTGTTAGCTTGTGATGCCCTCGTAAATTTAACAATATTTATTTATTAGTCGTCGCCCTCGTAAATTCTCAATTTGTATACATAGTGTAGTTTACCGATCATAATATTTTTGGTACAAGGCCTGCCCGTCTGCCTAACAAATGCTAGTGTACTCCATTAAAGATGATTTCACAATCCCCGCTTGGTAATGACCGTCATTTTTTCGTTTCGGGTGTTTCGAGTAGTTGTAGCGGTGGGTCGTGGTCGTGTCATTCAAGTGTACGCGGAGAGTATGTTGTTGTTTTTTTCGCGAATAACAGCTGTTCGGGGCGATGAAAGCTGCTATGTGTGGAAATGGCCGCTCCTCTTTTGTTGTGCTCGCTCTCAACATGTCTCCCTCTTCGGTTAGAAAATGGCGGCGGAACACAGTAGGGACAGCAACCTGAACATATCGTCTGTTAAAATGCGTCATTATGGTCCGGATTACATCTTGAAATACACTGTTTTTATTTATATATATATATATTTTATAATGGACGCCAAGAGTGACATAAACAGCTTCATTCACATGTCGCAGTTAATCGTCTTGGGGGTATTCAAAGTTGATAGACTCCAACGTAAGAGCCAGCCATTTTCTGTCGCTTACCTGTGTAAAATCAGCTGGAACCTAATATTTGATAGATACACATGGATGCAATTTTCTAGAGTTGGTAGCATTGGATAATAGACTTTCCAGTGCAGAATCAATACATGCTAGCTAAGTAACAATGCATTGGAATGTAAAAGAGAAACTCATGGAAGAAATATATATTTGTTTACATATACAAATAGAATATATACAAAGTTTGTCTGGCTTGTTTCTTAATTGAAAATTTAAGTCGATCAGTTATACAGATTACTGATAGGACAACTAATGTGTAGGAGTATGATGATATCTATCGCGATAAATTGTGATACTTTGTCTCCCGATCGATTTATCGATCTGCCTATGCCAAGTATCTATTTGTAGTCAGTATACAGCCTGCATAAAGGTTCCATTGTTCATTACTTACTGAGCAATTACTTGGGGGGCATCTCATAAGAGTGGCGGGGAAATTTTCAGTCTTCAGGGGAATGGTACAAAAAGAAACTATTTTCTCAGAAACTGATGTCTTGATCAGTTTTATCGTGGACTTATTACCTGTCCAATATATCGATAATCGTGGTATCGTCACATCGTGAGATAATCATTATTGTGAGCCTTGTATCGCATATAGTATCGTATCGTGAGGTACCCAGAGGTTCCCACCCCTACTAATATGTCAAATATGGAGCAAGAATTAAAAGTCATATCCCTGTCTTTATCATGTTTGTATTTAGTTCTAATTTGAAACCTTTCATATCTGAAGGAATGACAGTTGTAAAATACAATGTCATGACCTTATACAGATTTGGCACTGAACTACTGGGAGAAGTTGGAGAAAGCAAGTAATTTGGGAAAACTTGTTCGAAATCAGGCCTTTCCAGACAGGGATAAAAATCCAACATTTCTTCAGGTGTACATTTTGCCAACTTTGTTTTGAATTAAAGTAACAAATTGAATGTTTTAAATAGTAATTTTTTTTAGCACTAATGAGACTACTGCAACTAGATATTAAAACATATTAGATTACGAGTTAGTTACTCAAAATAGTAGCCATTGTTGAGTAGTGCGGTAGTAACATGTTACTGACATTACTGGGGGCCAAACGAGCAATTTGGGCATCTGCAATTTGTGTAATATGTTACATGGATGTGAAATCAGCCCGTATTGCAGATGTGTCCTTTGAAATGTAGATCATGCAACACGTTCACTACTGACGATTACTTGTATCTTGTCACAGTTCCAAGCTTGCTGACTCAACTCTATACGGGTAACCATTGCAGGTCACTCATTGGCTATGCAGATTGCTATTACTGTATCATTGTAACTGAAAATGTCAAAAATGAACATATTGAGCCTTAGCTGCGGACGCGTCAGGGTTGTAGTCCATTTTCTCCACTTTGCTGCACTAATCCATTTTATTGATGCCCTCAGTCTCCTCCAGAATTAATTCCCCCCCCAACCCTGTTGTCCTCCATTGTTGTTCATCATGTCACGTTTTGACTTTTGTGTTATGTTTTTGTTTTTCTTCCACAATTTCAAGTATTAAAGGGATCGTTCGTATTTTTTTTTTTTTTTTTTTTACATGAATCTCAATTTCATCCTCACCTCCAGTGTGTGCGATCAGCACTGACTTACCCCTGACAGCGTACTGTGACACGAGTTCTGGTCCGGTGTTGGACGAGAGGAAAATAGGCCAGCAAGCTGGCTGGGGAACACGGAAATAAAAGTGTTTTTCTTCTAAAAACCATTTGTGCTCAAAAGAGTGATACATTTGCATCACTAGGGGTGTGAATTGCCTAGTACCTGACGATTCGATTCGTATCACGATTCACAGGTCACGATTCGATTCGATACCGATTAATCCCGATACGAATGGTCACGATTCGATACCGATTAATCCGGATACGAATTTATAAGTCGATTGTTGCGATTTTTTTCCATTCAAATTTAGAAAATACTATCAGTAAATTTGTACATGTACACTGTAAGATTTGTATGAATATATTTATCTAAAACTTGAGGCTTATAACCGTGAGCCACTGTACACAAACAGTTTGCAATCTGTTTCACATTTGAACAGCATTAAAATAAAAATATTAAGGCTTAATGTGCCGTTCATATAACATTCTTCCATGCTCAAGGTGTGAATCCTAAAAAAAAAAAAAAAAAAAAAATCGATTCGAGAATCGCGCGATGTAGTATCGCGATATATCGCCGAATCGATTTTTTTTAAACACCCCTATGCATCACAATACTTTTTTTTTTTTAAATGTATTTATTTATTTATTTTTTCCTGAAAAAAGTCAGACGCCATTACCGCCAGCCACTACTTTTCTGTTCGTTCGTATCATTGCGCGTCGCCCTGTAGACGGCTAATTGTCGCACTGCAGCCAGCTAGCTGATCCTTCCGCCTTCGAAAAGACAAACAACTTGTGGCGGAAGGATCAGCTAGCTGTCTGCAGTGCGTCTATAGTAGTATATGTAGAACAGTGCATTGTAGCACTTTTATTTTGAAATTGTTACCGGAAGCATCTCATCGGGGCTTATAGCGAGCTATACCGCAGTGTTAGCCGTCATATGTAACCTTAAACTGGACGCTAGTTTGTTCGCCTTTTCAGCCGCGTTAGGTTGATTAATGATGAACGAATCAAGTCATTTGAATGGCTCTTTAATGTAAACGATGGAAACCGAGCCTTTATTGACAGCGTTCAACGACAACGACAAGCCGCCCCCCGCCACCTCTTTCCCGCTCCGAGCATTCGCTTTCGGAGGGAGCGTCGTCTTAGCACATTACCGTCAATCAAACAATTAACTTGTAAGTGGCTCGTTAAGGTCTGAAACACGCAAAAAAAAAAAAAAAAACTGCTTGCTGCGCGTGTCATGCATGGCAGAAGTGAAGAACACAACTACGGTGACATGATCGGCCGGCGTACAACAGCAACACCAGTGCGGTGAGCAGGGGGAGAGAAAAAGCTCGCCACCAAGTAGAAGTGAGTAACTACAGAGTAGATTTGATAAATGACAGCTAGACAGTCAAAACGCTCGCTGGTGCAGTGTACACACGTGCTGGCCAATGTATGTAGTGTTGTACATGCACATTTATATTTTACTGTGTTCTATAAAATCATGAAACCTTACTGAATGTTATTTTTTAAGACTATTCCATATGTCAAAATGAAACGAAGAACGGCACAACCTGTCAAGCATCACTAGTCCTACAGAAGTGTGAAAGTGGACAGGGAGATTTTTCATGACTCACCCACAGCTAAAGGGATGACCTGCTGCTTAGTTGTTTAAAAGCATGGTACTAAATAAATAGTCAAAAAGAAGTTCGAATTTTTATTGATATTTTTTACTAATTAGTTACACAAACATTATCAATAAACCATGCAAAACTTTATTGTTGATGAAAATACACCTCGAGTCTGATGTACAGTGTTCCCCCGTTTTCTGCTGGGGTTAGGTTCCAAAAAATACTCAAAATTCGTGAAGTTGTTAGCTTTATGTTTTAAATTTATTATACGTGTTTTAAGGGTCTAAAACCCCACACCACACAGTTTATACACTTTTCTCGAGGCATTTACATATTCTCAAATTCTCTCTTGTTTAGACATTCTCAATGTTCAAACTTTCATAAATGTTATAAAATAGGTATATTACTATGGAAACAAAAAAAATCTTCAAAACAGCAAAGCCATGAAAAGTGAAAAGCACCACCTAGCCCTTGAGGCATGAAAAAAAAATACCCCACTTACGGTATTTTTACAAAAATTGTAAACACGTTTCGCAATGAAAAAGGATATGCTTAATAACTCCCCGGTACATGCTCCAAAAAATCCCAAACTTGACATGTCTGTTTCTAGTCAAGGCCTGAAGGTATCTCTATGACAACATTCGGTTATATATGCAGCGCCACCTATCCCTTGAGGCATAAAAAAAAAAATACCCCACTTACGGTATTTTTACAAAAATTGTAGACTCATTCTAAGTGTGATAACTAAGTAATTTATGAATATTCTTTTACTTTCCACCACTCAAAATGTTCACTGGCATCAGACCGATCCAAACATACGTACTTTTTTATTTTGTTTTATTTATTTCTGATAGCCTCTATGGACAATAACAGCAACATTGTGCAATGAGTACAAGCGATGATGTGTGTATATATATACTTTTACGCAAAATACAAATCAGGGCAACTCATTCCCTAAAAATAAAAATGTACACTGATTTTTGCAGATCTTAACATTCACCAAAACCCATTGAGCTTGACACACTCATCACACCTGGCAAAAGAAAAATCCACATGTAAAATTTTATTATGCCATTCTCAAAGAAACTCTGCTCCCAATGTGCCAGTACCCCAATGTGCAAGTACCCCAACGTGGCCCGGGCTGCGAGGGCCCTTTATAGCTTCTTGCAGCTCTAGTTGTGATTATTATTTTTTCCATAATCGAGCAGCCCTACTACAGGGCGACGCACAGTGATACGAACGAACAGAAAAGTAGTGGCTGGCGGTAATGGCGTCTGACTTTTTTCAGAAATAAATTTAAAAAAAAAGTATTGTGATGCAAATGTATCACTCTTTTGAACACAAATTGTTTTTAGAAGAAAACACTTTTATTTCTGTGACCCCAGCCAGCTTGCTGGACTATTTTCCTCTTGTCCAACACCGGACCAGAACTCGTGTCACAGAACGCTGTCAGGGGTAAATCAGTGCTGATCGCACACACTGGAGGTGAGGATGAAATTGAGATTCATGTTAAAAAATCCGAACGATCCCTTTAAGGAAAACTAGCCGAGCTGGCAATGTGCTGTACAAAATTTGTGTAACAGTTCATAGCACAACATTATTGATATGAATATACAACACTGTTTTCACACACAGAAGCAATGTTGATAGACTGCCTGTCTTTTTTTTTTTTTCCTGTTTCATGATTTCACTGAGAAATAACATCAGCAGGTCAACTTTACTTTATTTGTTTATTTTTTTGCATTTTGACAATTTGTCAATTAAGGTGAAGTCAGCCAAGGAATCTTGTAACTAATGATAAATGGGGCAGTTGCTGTGCAGTGTTTTGTCATTGATCATGTGTTTTGATGACATCAGCAGATATGGCTAGTGTTCTGGTTTGGCCATATTTTGTTATGGGTATTTGCCATTAGTGGTGCAACAAATCATAAAAGTCACGGTTCGGCTCGGATCATGGATTTGAATCACGGATCGGGTCGTTTTTCGGATCAGCAAAAAGAAAGAAAAAAAAAAAGATAAATAGTACTTTGTCTTCATTTATTTTGTAACACACCCATTAAATTAAATAAAAATCAATTGAAAATGTTTCATATAAATGTTTAGGATTTAGGTCCACAACTTTAAGTGCAATATGACACAAATACATTCTTCTTTTTACATGGTCCATATGTAAAATAAGGTATTAATAGCTTAAAGTTTTGTTCCTAAAATCTAAATGGCTATGTTTGACATTTTGGGTTGAATGTCTTCTTTTTTTAGTTTTATTTCATTTTTTTATTTTTTATTATTATTATTATTAAATGGGCAAAAGTTTTATAAAATAAATGAAGACAGTTATATTTATCTTTTTTGTTTAATAATGAAAAGACCTCAAAGTGCAATTAAGGCACATTCCCTTCCTTTAAACACGGAGAGTGAATTACAAAGTCAGTGTTGCCTCGAGGATTTTTTTCAGCAGCGGGGGCTGGCCAACTTTGGGTTATGAAGAATTGGTAGGTTTTTGTTTTTTTTGTTTTTTTTTGTTTGTTTTTTGTT
The DNA here is from genome assembly GCF_051991245.1 of Festucalex cinctus. NCBI lineage: Eukaryota > Metazoa > Chordata > Actinopteri > Syngnathiformes > Syngnathidae > Festucalex > Festucalex cinctus. The sequence continues at coordinate 23,618,598 of NC_135419.1, read as the reverse complement.
TCTTTTGTTTTTTATCACATCGTGCCCGGAGTGGCATGGCCTGACAGAAATTAATTTGTCAAGGGGGTAGGGTTGCGTGTGTCTGCAGGGCTCTACACCTAACTTTTACACTAACTTTTTCAGTTGGTCGCAACATTTTAATATGGGAGGTAATATGGTGATGGACTATAACTGTAAGAGAGAGCCAGCATCCTGCATATATAGTATGACAACAGATGCAGCTGCGATTTCCGAAGTTGTCCTGCACATGATATAGTCACAAATTTAGCTTTGATTTGAGTACAAGCGTGTAAAAACTGAGTATTAAGCCAATACAGGGCTCTACACTAACTTTTGTACTGGTAGCAGTGGTGCTACCAGCTTTGCATTTGGTCGCACCACACAGATTTGGTCGCAACTCGCAGCCTTTTTTGGGGGTAGATACAGCATTGACCGTATTTGCTGATGTGTAGTTGTCTCAATTTGCATAGCATAATTTCAGATGACGTAAAGATTGACAGCAACTCAACATATAGCTGCAAAATATATTTTACGGTAACAAGATTTTTCTGCAATAAACAGGTCAATTATTTTATATTACTTTAACAGAAGACATTGGAAAAAAGGCTTTGCTTTTATGTGAACATTTATTTTATTTATTTATTTTATCTTATTGCGAGGCCTCCAAGCCCTCTTTCCCTTGGGGAAACCAAATCTTAACAGACTGCCTACCATCATGATCAGTCCAATCTGGCCCTTCAACACTACTTTGGATTAGGTCGTCCGATGAAGTGTTTCCCAACTAGGAGTATGTGAGCACATTGCAGGGAGTTTTATGGGAATTCTGGTATCTAAATGAAAATTAAACTGCTATATTATGACTGACTATTTCTTGTTCAATGTTTTAATGCCTGTTTGAAGGGGTCTATTGTAAAGGTGCTCCTATTTTTGGTGGTAAATATAAAGAATTAAACGGCGGTTTTATCTTTTATTTTGATCCATTGACATACCAGCAACCAGAAAGGAGGATGAAAGCCTAGTAGATGATTCGGTATTGTAAACAGAAGTGACTCGATAGACCAAGGGTGTCCACACTACGGCCCGTAGGGCCATTTGCGGCCCGCTGTCCATTTTTTTTAGTGGCCCGCGCCATGCTAAAAATGGCATTTGACTCAGTTCAAATAAAATAAAAACAAAAATGTTTGGAGATGGTCAAAGTAAGAAGGGAGGGTGTCGAAACACACAAGTGCTATTAAAGTTTTTTTTAGTTAACTAAAACTAACGAAAAAACTACAATTCAAAACAATTTTGTAAACAAAATAAAATAAAAACGAAAATGCTTTAAAAAAAAAAAAAGAAAACTAACAAACTACATTTTGTTAACAAAACTAACTAAAATAAAACTATAATTATAGCAAAAATTTCCTTCGTTTTAGTCTTTGGTAATTAATTTAATGCATGAGCCTTTGGGGATGATTTTAAATGTGATTTTTAGTAGATTTATTTTGATATAAACCAGAATAATGACGTTGCGCCCATGGTGTTTTTAAAATATTGCGCACAAGTAATACACAAAAAAAAAAACTAAACTAAACTAAAACTAAGCATTTATATTTATTAAAGAACTAAAACTAACAGAACCACCTTGAAAACTAATTAAAACTAACTAAATTTAAAAAAACAAAACTCAAAACAAAATAAAAAAATAAAATGAAAAATTCCAAAACTATAATAACCATACTACATATTACAAATAAATTGGTTTATATTAGGGGTGGGAATCTCTGACATGAGGCCGATTTGATATGTATCTCGATACACAAGTTGCGATTCGATTGAAAAACGATTATCTTTCAGAACAGAATGGTTCGATTAAGTTTGGGAACGATACAATTTTCGATTCGATACGATTAATTTCAATATTCAAAACTTATAGTGACATTTGTTGCTTATAAACATTAATCTTAAAACACCACAAATTTTTACAGTATCTACAAATGTGTTAAAAAAGAACAACAACAATGTCTTCTATATTTTTATATTTTGAATCAATTATTTAAAGACAGCAACAAAGGGCTGGGCGATATGATTGAAAAATGTATCAGTTTAAATATTTATTAGTTGTTATTGACAGTTATAATTGTTTTTTGTTTTGTTTTTATTCAAAATAAGGATCAGGAAAACAAAAGGCTGATAATTCAATTTGAAATATAAATATTTAACCTTTAAAAAGACACCAACACAATTAAACAGAATATGTCCACATTGTGAAGTATTTCAGAAACATAAATTTAAGACATGAAATAAACCTACCGTCCGGCCAAAAGAAATATGAAGCCACCTTATGGAACAATAAATCTATCAAACACATTTTAACAACTTAATATATCCAAAAATATTTCCAAAAGTGCCCTAACCTTTTTATCAACAATTTTTGTTATTAACAATTTTTGTTTTTCTTTGCCATCACATTCATTTTTGGTTAATGTATGACATCTTTTTTGTTTTTTTTTAATATAAGACGCGATGATGACCACGGAATCACGACTGTTTGTTTTGTTTTTTTGGGCTGTCGTTCATTTTGAGTTTGATGACGTAATTGCGGGCACGTCTCAGTTCCCTGCGGCTCATGCTAGTTGTGTACATTGACAGGGAGCCACAAACTGAGAAATGAGATACTTGCAGTGTGCTTTTAGCATAGCTGGTGTGTTGGCTGTGGGACATACCTGTGTCGTTTGAATCCATGCATTGGATCGTCACGGGAGTTTTGGCTCGCGCGCAGTACCAACGCCGGCCTGGGACATACAAGTGCACCGAGAGGACTCGATAGCCATGGGAAATACCGAGATGTACGGCTTCTGCTAACTGTCTCCATTTGCATGTTGTCACTCGTTGTGCGCGACTGTGCGTGTGCCGTGTCGCGTGCACGGCGTTGACGGTAGGCGGCCTCCCCCTCCCCCCAAAAAAAGGTGCGTAACGTCTTTGCATTATGTTTACAACATCCGGGGAATGAAGCGTCTCTGAGCGCTACTTTGCTAGCTCTCTGTAAACACGGAAGTAGTTCGAATAGTGATGCTACTGAAATGTAAACACAACAAGTAGAGCACGGTGCAGAACTCTTGCTATTGTTATGAAAACCATAAAGCCTCACTCGCAACCGATTCACAGCAACGCGATATCCGGTCCACAGCTTTACAAGCAATGTATCTAAGGATTCCCGGCGGATTTTGTATCGGTTGACAAGTCTGCTACCGATACGGCCGTTTAGCTCCCCATGCCGACCGATGGTTCGGTCGAATCGTTTTTTTGTCCCACCCCTAGTTTATATACTGTAGCATTTTTCTAAATATGCAAAAACACAAATAAATTATTTGTACAATTTTTAGGACTGAACTCAATTTCTCTTCAAAACATTATGTGGCCATTGCATCCTTCCGAGTTTCTGTATGTGGCCCTCAAATGAAAAAGTTTGGACACCCCTGAGATAGACCATTGGTTGTAATCAAGTTAAAAAAAAAAAAAAAAAAGTGATTTCACATCCAGCATTCTTAATGTATGTCAGCTTTTATAGATTGATAGAAAGCCTACATTGTTTAGATATTTGCAGTTATAAACGGTAAATGCACTGATGGACTTTTTTTCTATCTGAGTTTGAAATGTCCGATAGTATTTTAATGCAGATGCAGTTCGGCTCGCTGAACGCTGTCAATGTTTATTTCCTCTTAGTGTCTAGTATTTGCTAACGCCGGAGACTTGTGGTGGATCATACAATGACAGACTAATTAACTCTTATCATCCTTAATTGGTAATTAATACAATTTTGAAGTGGCGTTGTGTTGATGTGTGGAAGTCGACCGTCGCGTGAGGACGAGTCAAGCTGGCTGCCTTGAGCTGCGACGCATGCGACATTGGTGCATGGGTCATTTTCAAATTACAAATAAAGGAATTGCATCGTCGTCATTGTATTACTTAGGTGGCTTTTATTTTGAAATTGGCCTCGGCAGCGCGTTTCGCGGACTATGTACAACGAAAACGGTGGTGCTTTATGCATACGGCTCATGGCTCAAAAATGAGTGGTTGCACCACTCATTAAAACATGCACTCGTGTCATGTGACTGGATTAATTTTTTACCAGCACAGGCCGTACAGCTGTCTACATTTGCGGGTGAATTGGTTGCAGTATCGAGCCCTGCAATAAACTTTTACCCGCTAGCATAACGGCAGCGTTCATGAGGCATCACTAAATTTACTTGCTTTGTTAATAAGGATGGGTACCAAAGATGATACTTTTTGTACTATGGATTTTGTTTTTTTGTTTTTTTGTTTTTTTTATTATACACTTATTGCTTTTATTTAAAATTAACTGAATTGAGTTTTTTGTTTTGTTTTTTTACGAACAGGTCAGTACTGTGTTGTCAAAAGAGTACCCTTTGTTAAATTACTTGCTTTTATTGAGTTCTATCCTTTTATACAAGAGGAAGGCCAAAGAAGAGATGGGAAGATAATTTATATCAGGATTTGCTGCATTTCAAAGTGAAGCCAGAGGATGCTCAAAATAATAAGTTCTTGGAGAGTAAAGACAAAGGAAGCCGACTCTATAGTCTAGCAGGAAAATGTGTAAGAAAAGAAGATCCCTTTATCTCCAAATAGGTCCAAATAAGATAACATTACAAATGACGTTCCAAAGTTAAAACCAGACGCTGACGGCTTGGCATGGTTCCCTGTTTTTTTTGTTTTTGTTTTTTTTGTTTCTTGTCCCCCCCCCCCATCCAAGATGCTTGGCGCTGGTACAAACATACAGTATAACAAGAAAGCCATCTCAAACACCTCAGAAATAACTGCTCATGTTTCTTTCCAGTTAAGAACATTACGAGCAACAATTAAAAGCAATAGAAATCGGAAAGAGCTTGTGTACCTAAAGTTGGAAATAATTTGCAGTATTTGAAAAATACTCAGTACTCAATACTTACAGTTATTAAAATACTAATTATCAATATACAAAAGTTGAGTTGGTAAACCCGTTTCAGCCATTGTACAAGTAAAAAAAATAAAAATACAAACTTAACTTGGGAATTTTATCTTATTTAGGTGGTATGGCCAAGAGAAGGACTACAATGTCCTAGTCATGGACCTACTTGGCCCCAGCCTCGAAGACCTGTTCAACTTCTGCTCTCGACGCTTCACCATGAAGACGGTCCTTATGCTTGCAGACCAGGTAGCCGATGCCCGCATAATGACATTCAGTACTCACAAAAAGTTGATGGTAGTCAGTCCGCTTTCAGGTGAAATTTCAGGATGACCCTAAAATGCAATCAATGCAAATGCAATTTTGTAGGTAAACTTAAATTTGACCCCAAACATTTGGCATAAACATTGCCAACTGTTCAGCATATCTTAAGGTTGTGTACAACTTGTTCTCTAATAGGGATCCAAAGGGCAAGTCACAGCAATGATTATCTCAATATCCCGAACTTTTTGTAGGTAGTATATGTGCAGTCTTCAAGGCAATGACTTTTTTTTTTTTTTTTTTTTTTCCCCTTTTAACTCATTCACTGCCAGTCATTATAGAAAATTTTTACATTTCCAATACTCACGTGATATTCCATTCAATAATTATATATAAACCGAATCTACCAAATAACATAATAGACTCCCTACTTTTTGTCCCGTCCCGTTCTTTTATAATTGACAGCAGAAAAATGTTGGTTTGCCAAAATACAGCCATTTCTCCCATGGACTCTGAAACTGTGTTTATTTCCTATAAAATGGGGCAATGATGTCATCTACCGGTGGTTGGGCATCAGTAAAGTTGTTTCCAAGTTTGATATTTACAGTGGAGCATGCTCAGATTCGCCCCCATTTAGCACCGCTCTAAAAAATACAATTGACAAGTATACTTGTCAAAGGCAGTGAATGAGTTAAGAAGGCATAGTTTCACATAGAGTACATGAAACGAACATTTCGGTGACCGGGCCACCATCGGATTTTGCATTTGATTGCATGGTTGTTTATTCAGCTTGTACTAGTGAGTGAGTAAAAGTGTCTGAAAGAATAAACTGTAGTAACCATAAATACCAGTAATCAAAATATGCTGTTATTGAGAATAAAGTGTAATGACTCAGTGCCCTTTTTTGTTTTAGATGATCAGCAGAATTGAATATGTACACACAAAAAACTTCATCCACAGAGATATCAAACCAGACAACTTTCTCATGGGCATCGGCCGGCATTGTAACAAGGTAAGATGTGCAATATCATTTCATTGTAAAGATCTCAATTTTAAGGAGCATGTCAGCATTACGTTCCAAATATTCAGATATTTAAATGTATCTTTTAACCCAAGTGCCCTGAGGGAAAGACATTTTTAGTTGTCTTAAGGGTGGTCCAGTGACACATTTTGTCCCCAAAAGAGGTTATGTTTGCATATGACATTAACATGACCATAGCAGCCATGTATACTTTCAATCTGTGTAGGGAAATCTAAATTCTTTTTGGAAAACTTCAAAATTTTGCACATAAAATGGCTGAAACGAGGAATTTCCTCATACTATTTTAATAATATACAGAAAGCTTTGCGTTCTGTTGTGCAAAAGGCCATTTACATTGTTCCTCAGGCTGTAAGTGTTAGATTTAGTCATTTTTCTTGGTTGCAAGTTGGTCATATCAAGTCTTGTCAATGAAATTGTTGTTGAGGGTTTCGTGTGCCTCCTGATGCTGCTTCACCCGTAGGTGATTGAGGTGACAGAGTCAAAGCACATTGAGCACCTTGAAGGTAGAAAAGCACTACACAAGTGGAAGTCCATTTACAATTGCAGAATACTTTCACTGTCAACTTATATAGACATATATTAGGAGGAGGATGAGCCATTGGCAAGTGCCTGCTAGCAAATGGAATCGAGAAACCAGTCCCAGCCAGTGAGTTTTAACCACATGGAAGGAGGTGAAAGTCTGACAAGTTTCAGCTCTCTGTTGCTTGCGTTAACAAGGCTTTGTGGTCGATAGCCCCTTTCCTTTCTTGTATTTTAACAAGTCTTAATTGTGTGACTAAACAACCTAGTTTGCATTCACAATGGATGCAACAGAAACAAAACAATCACCACATCCCTCAATGCGATGTTTCTCAAAGCATTTAGCACTGTATGCAAAGAGGCTAAGACCAGCCAGTGAACACTGTTATTTCTTCATAACAAATTTTTCACTTTTTTTTTTTTTTTTTTAACTCTATTTCAGTGATTTAAAGGGAGTGGGAGGTGATTAGCTCTTTCCATTTTTTTCAGTAGGGAACATTATCTATGTTTAGGAATGGAGTCACAATAAATCAGTAAATACTGATTCTACTGTAAATTTTTTTGGAAGCTCTCTTATTTTCTTATTTTCAAAAAGGTGTCTATGTAAACTGGTCAGATTTGTTTTGTTCTGTTTTTTTTTTTTTTTTTGTACGACTGTGACATCATAGGAGGTTTTTTGGCGATATATCTACTGCATGTACTACACTAGCAGCATAGCAACGGCCCCTGGTTGACACGGTAATAGAAAGTTGTGCTTGCAGTGAAACACTGCAATAGAGAGATTGGTGTAAGCAGTGACTCATTTGCATGAGACAGAATCAAAACAAGCTGATTTCAACAGGTGGGCGCCAAAAATTTGTGTGTTTCAGTGTTTCTAGCCATTTGTTTCAATTTTGATGATTATAATAGACTCATAAACAAATCCAGTATTTCACAAAATAATACAGCTGTCCCTCACTACTTTGCGGATTCACTCTATAGCAGATTTTTATCCCCCATTTTCAATAGTTGAGTACCCCATAAAATTCTGTGTTCAGTAGAGGTGTGCAAAATTTCCGATTCTTAGATTATTCACGATTCGGCCGTGGAACAATCGAGAACGATTCACAAACGTCCAAATTCCGATTATATAAATATGCCAAGGGAAGCGAAACTAAAGTGACCCGAGCGAAAAGTACGCGGAACTGAAACGCAGTAGCGCGCGCGGTCTTCGGGACGCTTTTTGGGACGGACCGAGATTACACATCCACAACTCACGCCTCGAGATTCAAAACAACAACAAGCATGGCTGAGCTGACCAACCCACCTCTTCGTGGGATCAGACCTGCTCCGAAAGGCAAACAACTTGAGGCGGAAGTATCAGCTAGCTGGCTGCAGTGCGTCGGTTAGCGTTCTACAGGGCGCCGCGCAGTGATACGAACGAACGAACAGAAAAGTAGTGGCTGGCGGTAATGGCGTCTGACTTTATTCAGAAAAGAGTATTGTGGTGGAAATGTATCACGCTTTTGAAAACAAAAAGTTTTTAGAAGAAAAACGCTTTATTTCCGAGACCCCAGCCAGCTTGGTGGACTATTTTCCTCTCGTCCAACGCCGAAGTCAGTGCTGATCGCACACACGGGAGGTGAGGATCAAATTGAGATTCATGTTAAAAAAGCCGAACGATCCCATTAATGTTTACACGTTCATGTTTACACAAGTTAAAAAGCAGAAAAGCACTTGAGGTTTTTTTTTTGGTTTTTTTTTGTACCTCTGAGAAACTTTAATGTTTACATGTTCATCTTTACACAACTTAAAAAGCAGGAACGCACTTTTTTTTTTTTTAGGCATTTGTATTGAAGTTGTAGTTCACATTGTCTTTCATTTATACCTCAGTGCACTTTTGAGTGGATAAAAATAATATATTTTGCTCAATGCTATGTTTTATTCTGTTGAAGACTGAATATACTTAAAAGCTGTTGTTACAGAATGAGGACTTGAGTATTTTATTTACTGTTTTGAACTGTTAACTTGATACTGAAATAGTAGTTTATTTAGGCCTGAGAGGACTTTGTACTATTTTTGTAACTAATGTACGAAACATTAAAAGCACCAAAATACATTGTTTTTTTTCTGCTGCCTGGGGGGGAAATCAATAATCGTTTTATAATCGAATCGTAGCCTCTGAATCGTAATCGCAATCGAATCGTGAGGTGCCCCAAGATTCCCACCTCTAGTGTTCAGTGAGTTCAGTTAAGTATTTACCAATGTACTCGCGTTACTTTTGATCAATCTTCATCCACAAATCCCTCAAAGTCCTCATCTTATGTATCTGAAATGAACAGCTGGGCTAATTCTCCATCGAACACGCCAGGTTCCCTCTCGTCATTGGAGTATTGTCAGTCAGTCTTGTTCCTGTGCGGCTTCTTAGAAATTATACTGCCTTTAATAAGCACCAAGACGTCCAACTGTATCTTATATACAGGAAACCCGGCCCTGGTTGAAGACTGGCAGGCATGAGAAAACTGAAAGATATCATCTTTCATCGAGTCTTTCGGGTTATCATACCTGCCAGTCCTCAACCAGGGCCGAATTTCATGTCTATAAACAATGTCGGCAGAAATGTTCCACACAGACAGTAGGTGCGTTTCCATTACCCTTTTTTTGCAAAAATAAAAGCGATATTGTACTATTTCGATAAAGTACAATTTCGAATTGTCGGTGTTTCCATTGAAGAGAGTTTCGCTTCTGAGGCGCAATTCTCGGAATGTCCCGTCTCGCGAGACCTCGCTGTTCTGTAGGAGGTGCTCATGATGTTTACGGAAGACTGACGCCCGGTATAGTTATATTACTTTAAAAACACTCACCCTCATCGTCATTGGGCGGTTTCGAGCATTTAGTGTTGGTGTTGTTGTGTGTGTCCCTCGGCAGTCGGCAAGCAGTTCTGACACGAAAGCGAGTGGCACCGTACTTCCTACTTCCTGTAATCCTAAAATGTTGTTGTTCCCATGCAGAAGCTGTGTAAAAGTTACAAATTGTTAAAAGTTCATGATGTTTTCTGCTAAATTAACCAGGCATGGCAGGACAGGATTTCAAGCTCTCCTCCCCTTCAACATTTCGAAGGCGGCTCGCTTGATTACACCTCTCTCTCTTTTATGCTCATGACGTGCAGTAGCCGATACAAATCACTTCAGCATGTAAAACTAAAATACAAACCCGAAATGAATAATTCTCAAAACAAATAGTAATTGCAGGTTTAATAAAAAAATACACATAAACAACGTGTTACATTCCTTTCCTCCGTGACCGGGCGGGTGTCACATGACTACTAATGGGCAAAACGTGTTTCCATTACCCTTTTGCGAAATACTTCCTTTTCGATACGTCTCAAAAACCACCTCATGAGAGCGCAAAACCTTTTTGCGATATTTGAGAGTTTTTTCGCAAATCCGGTGTTTCCATTACCAGCTTACTTTTGCGAAACATGCCTTTTGCGCAAAACTGAGGGTAATGGAAACGCACCTCGTCAAGCGGAGCGCTTACCCCAGGATTACAACGGATGCGTGTGCGTTGCGTCTCCGCTCCGCTGCGTCTTGACTGCGTGCTCAGGACGCGTCAATTTTTTGGTCAACTCCCATCGGCTGTGTACAGCTGCGGTCAGGCAACTCCGTGGCCGACCACTTCCTGCCGTGTCTTGCGGGATCGCAAGATAATGTGGCATTAAAAATAACGACAAACACACACAAAAGTCTCTGCTCAACAGTGAAGCAGAAAGAGAGGCGAACTTTCTTTGATTGAACTCATCGTCCACTCATTCTGCATTGCATTCCTTTTTAAGTTGTCTTTATAAAAAGGATGTGCCGTGTCATATCTAATTTTGTTGCTTTCCACGTCGATTTATAAATCTCTCCTCATTCGTGTTCGCCAGTGTTTATACAGTGAATTAAGTGTTAAGCATTATGACGTTTTGTTGACATGATTGTGAAATAGGATATGGCGAGTACTGTTTTATTCTGATAAGTAACCGGAAATTTTATTTTGAAACTGCGTCAGTCTTCCTGTCTTGCTCGATGTGTTCTGTGCTAGTTTGCTATTTGACGGATGCCGATGGATGCGTCGTCTGGCAAAAAAAGAAAATAGGTATCAGTGCGGCGGGCTCTGGCATGACACAGCTGAGCCGCAGTCGACACGCAACGCACACACCGCCGGTGTAATTTGAACAAGCTGAATGAATGGAAACGAATCGGCTGCGCCGCCGGAACGCAGCCCAGACGCAACGCCCATGCATCCGGTGTGATCCCGGGGTTACTGAAGTCGCACAACATTTACAGATTTTGGAACTGTGCACACAAAACGCGCACCTCACTACGAGGTGCACCGTCAATTTTTGAGAGAATTTTAAGACTTTTAAGTAAGCCTTATAGTCATGAAAATAGGGTATGTATGTTATCGCAAAAGGTAGGTAGGCTTGGGGGTTTTTTTCTTAGTATGGTCTTGTCACCCTACCCCCCACCCCAGACATATAATGGGAGATTGTCATGTGTACTAAACAGCTAGTACTTGCTAGAAATCACTGCAGCTATTTAAATGATGCCGTAGCCTTCTAGACAGTCTCCCTGACCTTTTATTCTCATACTCGTCTCTTCAGAAGCACCTTCAGTTCTTTGTGTTGTGCCATATTTTCTTTACTTGATGACTGTATACATTGTGTTCCATGGTATATTTAATGCCTTTTGAAATTCTGTTGTACTCATCTTCTGAATGATACCATTGAACAGTTTGATTTCTCTGCTGGGGAGAAACTCTTGACAGCCACGGCTTGTGCTGTAAGATGTTGCAAAAAAAATGTCAGCAAAAGCCTACTCTGTTACTTTTAAATAGTGGCACATATGCTGACACTATTTTACGTTTGAATGTGAATGCTGAATATGGTCACGCCTCCACTTCGAAGAGGGTGTGCACACGTGCAATCACACTATCCGAGTTTAGTTTTTCCTATAAAAATGTGTTAGGTGTCAGCTTTGGTTGGAATCTTTGGACACTGCGAGTCGATTGACCTTTCACAAAACCCCGCCCAAAACAACCCCTCCACCCCCTCTAACAGCCAAGGTCCATCAAGCTCACCTCCGCTACATTGAAATTCATTGTAAAATCGATCCACAAAACGTCTGCCAGCTTCAGTAAAACCATATATATATATATATATATATATATATATATATATATATATATATATATATATATATATATATATATGTATATATGTGTGTGTGTGTGTGTGTGTGTGTGTGTGTGTTTAAAAAAAAAAAAAAAAAAAAAAAAAAAGTTCCAACAAGCTGAGGACTCCCAACAATTAAAATAGTGAAACGATGTGCCCTTAGATTGTGTGAATCCCAAGAGTTTGTCAGGTGGAGTCACATTCTTTGAATTACCAAAGTCAAAAACAGCGTGCAGCGATGTCTTCAATGGATTACAATGTGGACAGCATCACCCTCAGCTAAATGTCTCCAAGAAAGAAGTATTCCTACGTTTGCTTCAAGGTAAGAAAGAGCCTGTAAAGTAGGTAGATGGTCTATGCTAAAGTCATATCGCTAACTAACAACCGAATGAGCTAAAACCTGTTATCAAATTCACTTTAACCCGAGTCAAGGTCATCCACAAAACGGGGCAAAGTCATACTTTCAATTATGTAGTATTATATATTATCAGGATATCATTATCATTGACCATTCATTACCAAAAGAGGCAAGTGCTTTCCCATTTTTCTGCGAGTTCATTGATGCGACACCTTGTAAAAAGACTTGACTGATCTTGATCATTATTAACTCATTCACTCCCAGGACATTTTCGCTGTTTTACTGGATTTGGACTGATTCTGCAAGGCCCATAGAATATTGTGTCCTATTGCTATAAAAACATGGAATCTACCAAAAGAAAGATTAGAGCCTCTTCTTTCATCAGGAAAAAATAAGCATATTTCTATCTGTTTCCATTTTGCATCAATTAGCATTAGAATATGGCTAAGTTTCATCATTATTCACAAATCTGTTTAAAATGGTGGGGGAAAGAGCTTTTTGATCTCTTATACTCTGCTGCCACCTGCTGGCCGTTTTTGTAATAACTACCATTATGTCAAGCATTCTCTTCAGTTCAGAGGCTGCATCAAAGCCAAAACGTAAATACATCTTTGGGAGCATGGTAATATTTAAAATAGAACGTATTTATACGTTTTGGGGAGTAAATGAGTTAATGCTTGCTGGCTAACTTCACGTACTAGTGGGTAATTTACGCTGTGTCTCATACAGGGAGTTCTGTGATGTTTCATCGACATGTTATCCATGTCTTCCACAGACAACACAGGTGTTATAAACGATCAAGTTAATCAGCAAGCTCTTCATGAAACCTGATAACGATCCTCAGCTGTTTTGGCTGAGGGAGACATGGAAAACAGACTGGGCAGGGGTACTCGAGGACCGGGGTTGAGAACCAGTGACATAAGGTGAACATAGCATCGTAACAGGCACTTTGAACTTATGTTGTTTTAATCTTTCACGCAGCATTTTGTGTTTCCTCAGAGTAAACAACTGTGAGACAGAGGAAAAGACGTAATGTAAATTTTAATAGTACATTTATTAAATATGGGAATTGTTTTTGCAGGAGAAATTCTATGTTTAGACTGACGCCGTTGTTCACTGCCTTTGACAAGTATACTTGTCAATTGTATTTTTTAGAGCGGTGCTAAATGGGGGCGAATCTGAGCATGCTCCACTGTAAATATCAAACTTGGAAACAACTTTACTGATGCCCAACCACCGGTAGATGACATCATTGCCCCATTTTATAGGAAATAAACACAGTTTCAGAGTCCATGGGAGAAATGGCTGGATTTTGGCAAACCTACATTTTTCTGCTGTCAATTATAAAAGAACGGGACGGGACAAAAAGTAGGGAGTCTATTCTGTTATTTGGTAGATTCGGTTTATATATAATTATTGAATGTAATATCACGTGAGTATTGGAAATGTAAAAATTTTCTATAATGACTGGCAGTGAATGAGTTAAGAATTACCTTGAGACCTTTGTTTTCACCTCGATACATGTGAAGTCCGTGTTTCTGTATATAATATGAATATATCCCTCCAGTGCATATTGTAGACCCTTTTGCCTCGATCTGGAAGGTAATATGCTTTATTGCTCTAAAAACACTCACTGACATGCTCTGGTACGTTCATTTACATTGTAAGTGTCCAGAAGGATGTCGGAACTGGAAGCGTCGAGGGGGGTGTGGTTTTGTTAAAGGTCAATTCCGATGACAATTCAGGGCCTGCGATTCGATTTTAAAATGATTATTGATGCATTAGATAGATAGATATAGAGGTTTACTTTTTTTACATTTCTTTTTCTCACTGAGCATAAATCACGAGCATGTGCGCGGTATAAAAAAATATATTCAATAGAAGGTATGACTTGGCCGGAAGCTAGTGATTCGGACCCTACCGCCCAACCACAGTGAAGACCACATCAGATTTGGACTTGGCAGTCACACCCTCCAACCAATCGCAATAGTGTGTCAACACCTGATTATTAGTAGCCAAAAGCTCAACACAGAGAGTAGATGGCCACAGCAGAATTAGGTGTTGGGCATCAGTGGTGAAGATTTGGTACTTTTTGAATGGGCGTAAGACACACTCAGTTGTGCTGTTCATCCCTCAAATGCATGTTCTTCAAGAATACCGTTTAAAATTGAAGTAGATAAACTTTCAACTGTCTATAATTTGTCAAGAATAGACCAACCAAAACATTTATTTATTTTTTTATGTATAACTAGACTGATGAAACAATTGCTGTAAAGTCAGATTCTCCTGCTCTCTATCGCTATCTTTCCACCTACCTACCTATTAACACAGTATCATGAGCCATTAGGGTTGGGCGGTATTCAAATTTTCACACGTTTTTACCATCTCCACATTTCACCGAGGTGCACGGTAATACCATCACTAATTTTAGACTATTATTGTAGGTTGCGCTGACCGGTACCAGTGTGTCTCGTAGTTAATGGTCACAGATCTGTTTACTATGTTTCGGCTGCATTTGTAAGCTTTTGTGTGACTGTCAGTCCCCGACTGGCAGCTGCTGTCTTTGGCTGAAGTGTGCAGCTGATGTTAGCGAATGCCATGCACTCCTTTTAGGCCGCGGAGCTCCATTTAAACTGTTTTCCCCGTGTACCCGCACAAACGTCAAGTGGTCCAACGCATCCACAAACTGTTTCCTGGCTTCCAGGACTCTTTTTCTCAATGGTGTACACTAGACAGCTGCGCTACATACATGCATGCATACATACATACATACATACACACATACACACACACACACACACACACACACAGACTAAACGCTCACCTGCATGCTGTCGTTTCGGGTTGATGTGTCCATGGAAGAAATTGAGGTACTTCCTGATTTTTGGTATAAATAGCATTCCGTTGCGCACTTCTGGATGTCATATGACTATGGACTGAACTATAATAGTAGTTGGTAAACATGTTTGGACTCGGCGACAAACTAATCTCCGAAGCAGTCAGCGGGGGATTATTGTTCCTCGGATGACTCCGGAGATGCGAAGTATATTCCATCTCACAACATTATCGTCTTCATGCAGATTTTGCATACAGGCCTAATCGACATTTGTTGCCAAAATGCACCAGTTGCATTTTTTGAGGCGGGCAATTATGCTTGAGTCTCAAGCTACGCAACTATCTTGTCTTCTTATATCTTATGGGCGGCCATGTGTGTCATGTCACATGACTAATAGGAAAAATATCGTCGTCCAACCGCCCAAACCCATTGAGCAATTATTGTGGCCCACAATCCTGGTGTACATGCCATGTTGTTGCCAGTCTGCTCTCACTGTTGCCAGAGAGGATGCTGAAGGGTTTATTTTTTCACACCTGTGATTCGTGCTGGGTGATATGAAGATTTTTTTTCTATAACCGATATAGGCTATTTTATATCACGGTAACGATATACCACAATATATTTTCAGTTATTCTTTAAAAAAAAAATAATAATCTACAACACACTGACTGCTTACATTTTCTCATTTTTATGTTTTCGTGAACTTAAACAGATGTGTATCAAATGAGAAATGCATCCATTTGTAGTGCTGCTATATAAAATTATCAAATGCAAACAGAAGGCAGTGACATTTTTCTCAAATTTTATTATTTTAAACCGATAAAAAATGTTAAGACAAATCAATTGAAAATAATTTTAAAAAAAATTATGAGCTCTAATGTGCAATGTATGGTAATTTTGAGACCATATTGTGCAGATTTCCAAGGTCAAAGTCAAAACTCAGGATTGCATTGTGAAAACAACATTTAGTGATGTTAAATGTCTGAACTTTAGTATTTTCATTTATTTTCTGACTTGCTTATCAATATTAATAAATGTTTAATCCTCCTCCCGTCTGACGTACGTGATGCCGGAACACCGTAACATTCACATCGCTTCCTGTTTACCGAAGTGTGTGGCATGAATTTGCTAAGCATGTAGCATTACTTTCTCTCTCCAGATACTCATTAAATTGTCTGCAATGTTGCTGTTCAAAGTTGGACACGCTTCACTCTAACGCAGTCCCAACGAGAAAAGTGTAATCGATCACCCAAGCACATTAATGCTACAACCACGATAACATTAGCCAGTTAGCAAAGCAATTAGGACAGCTTTTCTCCGTCTTTCTCGCTTGTTAATCACTCCTCGTAATCGCTTTGTGCGACTGTCGGTACTTGCAACTTTTATAACCCGGCATGGAGGCTATCATTATTAACTTTAGGAGCGAAAGCGCAACGTTTCTATGTGCGATATTAGCCAGCCGAAGCTCGTTGCTATGCTAATAGAACAGGTCTCATCTCGACTTGTAGACTCGCTTGTAATTAATGTAAACTTCCCAGCGAAGCTTTTGGGGCTGCCCCCGTCCTTCAGTTTTTGGAAAATCTTTAAAATCCTTATTTTAATGAGGCTAAAAATGCACGTCATGTCGACACGCAAACTGCTATGTGAAACGGATTATTTCAAACCTTGTGTTGGCCGAAAGGTGCGAAGTAATACCCAGCAGTCTTTGGGGTGGCATTTTTTAACAGTTAATAATTAAGGGTTTATTGTTGTTAGGTTTTTCAAAGTAGTAGGATTCTTTATTTACATTTACCCACCTTGTTTTCTATTGATTTTCATTGACTATAAGCGGTTCAAATATTGGATGGCTCGGTGGATAGTTGGCACCGTAAGCTTGTAATATATGACGACTACGTATCATGATTTACTGTTATTTGTCGTTCAGGCTGTGATTGTTCTAGACCGATGACCAGATTGATCATTTAAATAGAGCAAATATACCCCCAAAAAACATTGGAGGTCCAACATTAATTATACCAGTGGTGCTTGCTCAGTTGTACAGAATCAATTGGTATCAAACTAAGTGGCTACAACCAGAAGTGCCTGTTGTACTCTTGCTAACTGTGAATAAAGGTGGATAGCGGCTGTGTGATGTTTGACCCCTGCCCCTCTACTGTCTGCCCTAGTGTTTAGACTCGTCAGTGGGGAAGAGGAAAAGAAGCTTGGCGGTTAGCTCTTCTCAGGACCCATCTTTCTCAGGATTAAACCAGGTGTGACCTTTACTGCAACACCAGCTTCCTCACAAAAGCAGTTGTCGCTTCGCAATTATAATTAACTGTACAGGCATAGTGTGACAGTAGACCATTAGTGCTCATCTTTGCACCTATTATACCTGACCACCCAGCGTGCACTTCATTTCATTGAAAAATAAGTGCAAGCGTTTCAGTTCAGTCATCTTGGCAAAGACTGTCTTGTCCCAGACCTGCAGTGGTATAGGCCAGTAACTCTGATTTAAAAGCAGCAGTTGCCTGTTCGTTTGGTCTGCGTGCCAGTCAAATATAAACCAGTGTCAAGCCTGGTATGGTTGAAGCCTTATATAAAACAAAAGCACAATCTTTTCAAGAAATTGTAATTTAATGGCCTGAGAAATTAAGAATTCCAAGTTTGGAATTTTTGGGTTTCAAGTAAAATGTGTTGTCTTGCGGACGCTGAACAAATTTGTTGTGGAATCTGAAGCTAATAAAGTATGAACTTAATTTGTAATGGTGAATGTTTCTCAATTTTGCAAGTGCTTAAATTCTATATTTATCCATAGGAATCATTGTAGTAAGAGTTTTAATCCTCAGCTCACATGTGGAACCCGTGCTTTGTTGGTTAGCAGGAGACTTGTCTGATTAGTTTTGCATTTTTTTTGTATGTATTGTAGAATTGCTGTATCTTTCAACAGAGGTTCCGAACGCACATTATTCTCAGTCAGAGATCAATTGGTAGAGAATGACGGTTTTGCTCACTGCTCGCTTTCTGTGGCTGCTTGTGCTTCTGCTACCAAAACATGCTTTTTTATGTTCTTTTTTGTTGTGATCATACTGATGGACCTATTGTACAAATGCCAAGGCAAAAAAGCACAGTTAATTAGGAATGTCCCGATCACTTGAATCAGAGGGAAATGATCTTGTCAGATAAGTGTTACAATTACGGCTCTGCAATTAATCAAAATTTGATTAGGATTTTGGTTGTTGCACTCCCCGATTACAAAATTGGCATAATCTTAAAAAGGATTATTAATAGAGTTGAAAACAGTCCACGCCATTTCTGTC
The DNA here is from genome assembly GCF_051991245.1 of Festucalex cinctus. Taxonomy (NCBI): domain Eukaryota; kingdom Metazoa; phylum Chordata; class Actinopteri; order Syngnathiformes; family Syngnathidae; genus Festucalex; species Festucalex cinctus. The sequence continues at coordinate 23,600,147 of NC_135419.1, read as the reverse complement.
TTGGATATCAAAATAACTAAAACGTTTTTGAGATCTGATTAATCTAATTGAATATACCATATTTTTTTGTAGTCCTCTGTAAGTCGACTTTTTTTTTTCATCTTTGGCTGGTCCTACAACTTAATATTCAGGTGCGACTTGACTTGTTTTTTCTTCTTCATGAATTTATTCTTTGCTTTATTTTTTCCATATATATTAAAGTTATAGCTCTCCCTCTAGATTAAACAAAGAACATAATTATATGTCCACATTTTGTGTTTTTATGGCCAATTCTTACCTTATTTCTTTTGTCTTAGAATTTCATTACTGCCGCACTCTGTTTGATAATGTGGTGGTAATGCAAAGGAAGCACCCGTCAACAACGAAAAGAAGTAGTTGGCCTTAGTAGTCATCCGTTACTGCTGGTAGCCTTCATCATATAGCCATAGGCATCTATTGGGGTTTTATGTTGAGCCTTTTTGGGTAGTGGCCCAAAAAGCCAAATTGTGACGGCTCTGTCAGAAACAGCACTGTATATAGATACTGTATATCGCTGGCCAGTACCTCACATCAGAATTTTGTCAGTTTAACACTTTTTTTCACAATTCTCTACTATTAGTTGGTCCCCACTAGGGATGCACGGTTAACCGGTACTATTTTTGGTATTGAGGTACTGTGTCATTTAAAACTATACTAATACTATACTATACTATACTATACTATACTATACTACACTACATTACATTACATTATATTATGCATTATGCATTATGCATTATGCATGGTACCGGTACTTGCAGTACCACTGCTCGCCAAGTGACCTTACCAAGACTTGTAACTAGCCCTGAGTTAGCATATAGCAAACGCGTAGCGGAGTTGGTCGCTTCCCCGACCTGGAGCTTGTGTGTGTGTGTGTTTGAGTGGGGTGTGTGTATGGGTGGGGGCTGGGGGGCGTAATGAGTAGCACCGTGGTTTGACCCACGCGTGGGCAGCAATAGAAAGAAGCCCATATAGCAAATTAAAGTGTATTTGACCCACACGTGCGGAGAAAGACAAAAAGAAGGAAACCATGAAACAAATTATGGCTGCAGAAAAATTAACAATGCTGCAGCTGGTGGAGAAAGCGGGAGCATGAAGTTCTTTTTGGACTGAAATAAAATGTGCAAGGCGAAGCGGAAAGCAGACGCACTAATCTGTAGATGACAATGCTGAAACGGCTACTATGAGTTGTCCTTTCATAAAATCTAATACACCACCCACACTACGAAACTTCGTGTAGAGCAATGTCCGTGACCTCAAATACATTTAAGCCAGTCTTCAATGCATGTGGACTGGGTTCGTTTCCTGTCCTGTCGCTCCGGTGAGGGTGTCTGAAGATCAAAGACCCGAGTCCTTCACTGAGGATGTTACCAAGCTGCACCAATCAAGGGGATGAAGTTTCTTCAACTAGTGGCCATAAAAAGTCCCATTCAAAACGCGGTTGTACAAGCTTATTTCAAGACGAGTGCAAAGAATTAGATTCAATAGAGTAATGGCAAGGCAGTGTTATTACTATAGCACATGGCAAACATGGTCCTCGAGGGCCGAAAGCCTGCAGGTTTCTGAGATTTCCCTCTTCCAACACAAGGTGATTCCAATCAACAGGATTGTTATCAGGCTTATGCAGAGCTTGCTGATGAGATGATCAGCCCAGCCCTGCTATAGCACATTTCTTACACAATGTACTTCACACAAGCAGACACACCTCCAAGCATCAACAATTATTCACATTAAACAAGCAAAGCAAAGAAAACAAAAGTATCACAAACATTACTAAAACATACATTGACAAGGTTAAAACACATTAACAGAAAACTTTAAACTGCCAGTTTCACTCTGGAAAAGGCACTTTTTAAATACAGGATTTAAACAATCAAACTACTTCTCAATTTACAGATCAGGGCTTGTCTTCATTTCTGTTGGTGAGTTTGTCCTAAACCCGCAACCTCCCCAGCCTATATTTTACCATTTTTGTGTTTGTTTTGTAAACAGCGGGACATTTCTGTGGGAAGACAGTATTTACAACCCTCCAGACAATCACAGAGCTGGGGGTGGCGTGTCGCAAACGGGGCCGGGCGAACGTGTCAGCTGCGTGACGTCACTCCCGCTGCAATTTGAAAGCACGGATTTTTTTTTTTCACACTCACTCACTCACTCACTCACTCACAGAAGCTTACGTGTGAATGAGTGAGTGAAGAAAAAAAAAAATCCGTGCGTGCTTTCAAATTGCCGCTGGAGTGACGTCACGCAGCTGACACGTTCGCCCGGCCCCGTTTGCAGAGGCTGCAGCTGCTGTAAATAGAAAGTGTAAGAGTAAGTAAAATTGTCAATTGCTAGTTAATAAGTTGGCCCAAGAAGTGGTCCGTTTGGGCCAGCATTACTTAACTAGGTGGAGGTGGTCTGACACCGTCACGTTATGGCCACAATTAATTTCGAACTCTGCTATTTATGTACCATGGTGTGCTAACTTTAATTCAAATTTGAGTTTTGCGCCATAACTTTTATTCGTTTGTTTTATCATTGTTATCTATTTTATCAATTTTAATTCTCTAATGAACCGCATAACTAGCGTATTAAGACATGATTAGTTTGATATTTAAATTATTTTGAAGGTGAGCATAATTATTTACAGTCCTATACAGTATTTAGGGTTTGATACAGTTTCCTCGAAATAAGTGAGACCAAGCTTTAGGCTCACATTGTCGAGGAATGATCCAGTGCGCTCAGTAAAATAATTGCTTTAGCTGAAGTTGTTTGGCAGACATTGCTCAATGTGTATTTTGTTTATTGATGGAGGTTTCAGACATTGCTTCCTTTTGGATATTGTTTTTCAAAAGAAACAGTTGTGTACCTTTGCAATTTATAGTTTTGTTGAGCATAGCTTTGAAGACTTGACTTTGAAGACTGTATACTTGTTGGCATGCTTATGTGAGACTTGTGCCCCGAGCGCACCTTGTAATGTACACTGCACTGTAAATTTTGAAGCATTATTAGTTTGTTAAAATCACGTGCTAAATCCACTATCACTATAACACCACTATAACTTTTCAATTACGCAACATAGGTACGGGATTAAGATTTGATTTATTTTTCATTCAATCAACAACACAGCCAGCACTTGCCAACATAACATGCTGAAGCATGGTAAGCTTTGCATGACCAAGTCAAGGACTGAAATGTGCCCATGTTCTGGTCATGTTGAACCTGAACCTTTTTGGTCCAAGTCCAATATTATTTGCATAGGAGAGTAAACTCCTTATTTGGTGATTGCAGCCGTTATGAATATATTATAGAAACTGTACTCTCAAGTAATATGCTATTGAGTGTCAATGTTAGCAATATACTGAAGCTGTCCCATTATAACAACCGCTTAACATCACCTGCATCACATCTAGCTGTTTGTGTGCTGTAGTGTGAGTGGTTCATGGTTAACCCAACTGCATATTCGAATTTACAAGTCATGTTTTCAAGGGAATTAAATGCATCATCAACAGAGACAGAGAAATGTATTTTCATGTTAAAATGTGTGTGGACCTGATGCTGTGCATGTTAATTCCTGATTATTCCAGTTATTTCAGTATAAATAACAACCACCATTTTTGTCTCCCTCTGCACAGTTGTTCCTTATTGACTTTGGATTGGCAAAGAAGTACAGAGATAACCGAACACGACAGCACATCCCCTACAGAGAAGACAAGAACCTGACCGGCACCGCACGTTATGCCTCCATCAATGCACACCTGGGCATTGAACAAAGGTCTGTTCACACAGCAACAATGAGATTCCATTGCAAGAACAACATGCTTTTATCACTAATGTGGAGTAAAACTAAGTAGAAAGGAGTTTACTATTAAGAGGGGCCAAGGGGGATGCTTTGCAATTGCAGCTCTTTTTTTTTTTCTTCATTCTCCATGGAAAGTATCTCCTCGTACTTTAGGTTTTGGTAAATGCCATTTATTTTACTGAAATAAAAATGTTGTTGACAGTCGCCGTGATGACATGGAGTCACTAGGCTATGTGCTGATGTACTTCAACAGAACCAGTCTACCATGGCAAGGACTGAAGGTATGAAAATGTAGCTGATAATTTTCGACAGACAATATCATTCTCATGATATCAAAATGTGAACAGAATATTTAAATCGTAACCTAATTGAATTAAGAACCATATTGGTTATTTTTTGGGCTCAAGCAGCTGTTTTATTTAGCTCTCTGTTAAACAAAAAAAAAGTTGTGCAGTGTATTCAAATGTTGGACGTGTGCATTCAGAAGTTTAGTGTAGGAAAATTTCATTTACCTGTAAAGGCTATAATGCATTTTAGGCTCATTATGAAATTCCACCTGAAAGCTATGCTGTACATCCCTAACTTTTCATAAGTTCTCTAAGTGGTGTTTGATTGCTTGTTATTCATAATGGCACCCTAACAATTGAAATATTTCATACAACATATTTGTCAAAATTATGTTGTATGAATTATTTCAATTGTTATTCAGAACAGCTAGTTCTTTTACAGTAGTGTGGTATCCTTTTAACCACACTGAACGTTCTATTTGATAGGCTGCCACAAAGAAGCAGAAGTATGAGAAAATCTCAGAGAAGAAGATGTCTACCCCAGTGGAGATCCTCTGTAAGGTAAGAGCATGATAAGGGTGGAACTGCTAAACATCATCGTAATTGTATTTATATTGGGACAACTTACTGTATTCATAAATGCTTCCAGGGTTTCCCAGCAGAATTTTCCATGTATCTGAACTATTGCCGTGGCCTACGCTTCGAGGAGGCTCCAGACTACATGTATCTGCGCCAACTCTTCCGCATCCTCTTCAGGTACTTCTATTATATTGAAAGGAAACATTGACCTGAATGTGAAAATGCATAGGGGATGTTATGACATTAGGGATGTTCTGATCCGATCACATGATTGGAAATCGGATGTACACGTGGTTTTCGGCTGCTATGCGATTGGGGCAAAAAGATTGGTTTTCTTTATTTTCTGAAGCTTCATAGGTCATAAAGTGACAAAATAATCCAACAGTATAAATATCTTGTCAAACGGAACAATAATAGCTTTCTTTTATATTATACAGTATTACATTTACTTTTTGACGGTCGGGCAGCGATAGGCGCTACACACATACACATGTGCACAGGCACTGTACTCAGGTCCCTCCCTCCATGCTGCTAAGCGCGTAAATTGGAGAGACAAGGAGACAAACGATGTGTAATCCAAAATATGCTTTTAAAATGGCTGAAGTCTGATAAACTGCTAATCCTGCTCTGCAAGATGAATTCTCACTGTATTTGTGAATTCACAAACACCCGAGAATACATCCTGTACCGAGCTCGTTGATTTCCACCGATCCGAACCACTGGTGGTTCAAATCAATCACATTGTGTTTGGGGAGGAACATGAAGCTGTGACGAAACCAGCGCCGACGCAGGGGCAAACAAACCAACCTAACATGGACGAGTGGACACTGCAGTTAATTCTGTTCTTGTAGCACCGTGCATTTTTAGCTGGTAAGATGTTCGTTCTTTTTCCCCCTTCGACAAGAACGAAGACGACATTTTCATCTGTGGCCTTTTATTGGTCAAAACAAACATGCGCAATGCATCGCCCAATCACCTTGCAGAATGTCCCGCCTTTCCCTAGCAAATCATCGTGGCGGAGTCCCAGATTGATATTGTGGAGAACTCCTTTGAGGGAAGCAGAACATCAATCTGGCTATTGTCAGATTTAATAAACCGCCTCACTAAACGGCAAGAGTTGAGAGCGACAGACAGGTTAGCATTTGACCTTTCACAAAAGCCATCTGACATCTTTTTGGACACTTACAATGGAAATGAACGTACCAGAGCAAATCAGTGTTTTTGGAGCAATACAAGCGGGATATCTTCCAAATCGAGGCAAAAGTGTCTACAACACGCGGTCTAATTCATAATATTAAAATAGGCAAGAAAAGCGGACTTCACAATTATCAAGGCTAAAGGTCTCAAAATAAACAAAATTCACTTTCTCGTTTCATCTCCACATTTGAGTACATACAGTATCAAGTCTCTTCAGCTTTGTTCTCTTTCTCTCGCCATTATACTGCGCATGCACACTCCACATCCTGAGTCACGTGTAAGCAAATCCTCATTCCCGCATGCCTACCTCAACTACGTCTGCCTTTCCTGTATATAAGAAATGTGTTGGCGCCGGCGGGAGCAGTCAAGCGGAATGCTTACCAATGTCGCACATCATTGACAGATTGTGTGCACACAAATGGCGCACCTTATCAGGTGCCCCGTCGATTTTGGAGAAAATTTAAGGCTAGTGTGCCTTAAGGTCGTGAATATATGGTAGTTCAAAATGCAACCTGTATGGAACATTGAACAGCATCTTCTACTGTATGTTGTAGGACTTTGAACCACCAGTATGACTACACATTCGACTGGACCATGCTGAAACAAAAAGCAGCGCAGCAGGGGGCCTCCTCCGGGGGCCAAGGCCAACAGGCACAAACCCCCACAGGCAAGCAAACTGACAAATCCAAGCCTAACATGAAAGGTTAGTAGCAAACAGCCAAGCGACGTTTTTTTTATAGACACCAATTGCTCCTTGTCTCACTATTGTTTCTAGGCCTTTACATGTTATCATACAACCCACACCCTAGTGCCCCTTAAACCTCCCAAATAACCAAATTGGAAAAATGGCAAAGCTAAAATACTATTCTTTTTTGAATGATTATACATAGGCAGAGGAGGCACTTTTATCTTTATTTCTTTTTGTAGAAGAGCCAAAAGTCAAAGGAATGAGATAGTGATACAATTGGTCTGTCTTGCCATAGCAAAGACGTCCTTGGGGAATTTGACTACTAACTATGTTACATTGGTATTATGTTCCTTTGTTGGGGCTTGACAATGGGCTCTCTCTCACTCTGTTACTTTTGACTAACTCATTCTGATGACTTTACTCTTGACTATTCCATTTGTCTCATTATCTACATTCTTTTTCAACATTTGTTTTCCTATTAGTCACATTATCAGCGCCTGTAAAAATTGTGGACTGGTGTGTCTCAATAGCTATTGCAGAGCAATACAGGCGCCGTGTGAACTTTGAGTCGCAAATGTAAATTTAGTTTCATACTGTCACTGTCCACAGCCCTAAGGCATCTCCAGAGACGAGGCCAAAATACTGCATAACCCTTTTCCAAATTTAGTGTCCAAAAATATTGTAAAAAAATAGTTGTTTGAATAAAGCTCTGTATTGGACAGTTTAAGTCTCCATATATGTTTGTATAAAACTTTTATCAACATGATGCTTTACCTGTCATAGGACTGCCAAACTTTTATTTCTTTGATGGCATAGGCAATGAAATGAACTGATAGTAGCATGCTTCGTCTTTCAGTGCCAAGTCTCAGAGGTTAGTCACGTGATCAATATCCAATAATGCTGCTAGTCAATACCTGTAACGTTTCACACGTTGCAGCATACAGGAAAACTACATACAGGGTACGCCCACGGGACTGGGGGGACATTTTGTGAACTGTGCCTTAGCTGAATAGCTGTAGTTACAAAACTGGTCAATATAAAATAACTCAAGTTAAAAATTGTTGATCGACTTGTGCAAAATAAATGCCAATAGTGTGCAGTGAAATATATGCAAAGAATAAAGGCGTTCAGTGCAGCTTTAGAACAGATTCAATTTAAGAGCGGAAAGTTGCTCCGTATTTGACTGCAAGAGGAGCGGAGCATGGCCAAAATCTCCACCACAAGAACTCAGAACAGAGGATAGCACCTTGAGATTTCAGCAGGTAAGTTTACATTCAGTGAAAACTTTCAACTTATTTAACTTACCATTACTACAGCTTAATAGAAACACATTAAGAGGAGAAAAAAAAAAAAGAATAACACCCCCTGTTTTTTTGTGTTTTTTTTTGTGTTAAATAACAAAGCTACTTTTATTAACCACAGTTTTGGGAAACCTTGAGTTCAATTTCACAGGCCACACCCAAACCTGATTGCCACCACCTTTGTTGAAGCAGTGAATCACTTAAATGTCCCGTCAAATGAAATGTTCACTTTTTTTTTAGGTTTTTGATCATAAATATGCTTTACCATAGCCTGACTAAGTCCCCAAAGCTGTGAGATATGCGAACCCGTGTTTCCCTTTCCTATGGGCGTTTGTATCAAAGTAGGTCAAACCGCACTCTCAAATGGGCTTTTTCAGCAGATCGGTTTTATACGTTACTAACCCCACCTTTTCTGGTTTTACACGTCAGTAGCTCAGCGCAAACTCCACCCTCACAATTTTCAACCCACAAACAAACAGCAGCAGGACAGCAAAACAACTCCATAGGAACTGCTCTGTACCAGAGTGTACAGAGGACAACACAGAAAGGCTTGTGCTTGGACTGTATTTATGCATTAAATATGCCCAAGCAACTCCCAAAACGTGTGTTAGTTTGTGGCAAACGTTTTACTGATGACTGCTTCAGGAATTTTTGAAAATACAAACGTGGATTAGCAGAACATCTTTCACTTACCCCGGGACCGATAACAACTATTGAAACTAAAGCACGCAAAAGCATGTGCCAATATTCCTTCAGGTGCAGACGCGAAGACTCAGTTTGTAAACAGGAGTACATGGAAAAGATGAGACATGGCCACGCCCAACTCATATTGTAGTCAAAAACACAGGAAGTCAGGCGAGCCTTGGCCACGCTCACCAAAATCCGGTCCTTTGATGCTAGGCTAACAATAGACCTTCCTAGTGGAGCCTGCGACTCTACAACAAGGTACAATTTCATGAAAAGTTCTTTTGATACAGTATTAGGGCGTCCAGAGGATGATTGGTGTCATTGCTGCAAAGCTCATTTCAGGGGATATTTTACTAGTATCTGTTAGACAAAGTGAAGTGGGCTATAAAATCTCAAGAACACGTCATGCCACAATCCAAAGGAATTCCAAAAGAAATGAGAAAAAATTAGATTCAAATCTATCAGTCTAGAAAAGGTTACGCCATTTCCAAGGCTGAGAAATGAACCACTAGTTTTTCCACATATGGTCGGGTAGGTTTGTATTTTTCTCCCCTCTTGGGAAATAAAATAATGATTTAGGAACTGCATTTTATATATTCTTGGGTTGTCTGTGTGATATTGAAATTGGTTTGATGAAATGAATTTGAGTGTGATAAATATGCACACAAAAAAAAAAAAAAATCAGGAAGGGGTAAATACTTTTTCATGGTAATGTGTGTGGGTGTGCGCGCGTGCAATGTGATGGAAAAATACTAAAGCAGGGAAATTCAACATAAGCTGTGTACTATGTCTCGTCGTTTTCTTTTTGTTACAAATTAATTGATATTGTAAAGTTGGTATAGAATAGTAGTAGAGTTCAGGATCTGGAATAGAACATTCATTGATTCTTGGCCCTTAGCAATATTTAAATAGAACTTTGAATTCATTTATTTTATAAAAACAATTTTGCCCATTAAAAAAGAAAAAGAAAATGTCAATCGTAGCCTTTTAACACTTTGACTGCCAAAAACGTTTAATCACGATTAATAAAATCACGATATATGCTGCCATAAATGTTAAATGAGGTCAACTACGTTTTTGTTTGTTTGTTTGTTTGTTTGTTTTTTGTTTGTTTGTTTTTAAATGGGCAGTGCAATATCAAAGTGCAGCGCTGCCTGGTCAATGGGTTGTAGAATCAAAAACACTAACTATGGCCACCAGATGGCAGCATTGTATCTCTTCAATGGGCTGCCAAATTACAATGAAACATGACGAAATCTGATGAAATAGAATGTTTTCAAGGATGACGTGAATGATAACGTTTTGATAATGTGTGGCATAAAAGTTAAATTATAGGAATACAAGATTAAGCCCTTAGTACCTCATCTTACACATGGACCATGTATAAAATGAGACTTTCTGCCTCATATTGCACTTAAAGTTGTGTTCCTAAATCCTAAACGGCTATATTAAACATTTTGAATTGACTTTATTTAATTGAATGGGAAAAAGCGTTTTACAAAGTAAATGAAGACTAAATCCTAAACAGCTATATTAGGCATTTTGAATTGATTTCATTTTTTTTATTTAATGGGGAAAAGCATTTTACAAAATAAATGAAGACAAAGAAGTATTTAGCTTTTTTTGCTCATCCGAAAAATGGCATAATTTATTTATTTTTTTAACCCTCAATTAACGACCACTCCTTATTTGGAAAGCCTCTGCTAAAGGAATTCCAGTCAGAACGCAGCAGAAATGTCCATGTCAAAACTAGCCAATAGAAATACACTGGGCTACCACCCGTTCCCTGCTTTGAAAGAACGCACCCGGTTAGCCGTTGGCACCGAGCTAGGTTGCGCACGCTCTCCAAGAGGTGTCCATGGGCACTCTCAAACCCCTGTGAGAGGCAAGAGCCGAATGGATGCCGTCTTGTCAGTTGTAGCGTATTTCTACTGCAGCCCAGCACCGCACCGTACTAAGCCAGCACGGTGTTAGCAAGCGTTTCCATTATAGCTGACCGTGTCGGAAGTGGACCGTGCCGAGCTGGTCGCGGCCCTCTCGCCTACCTGGTCCAGAGTGACCCCAGAGTGAGCCCTGGACATGACGTAAAACGCCACAGCAGTTGATTGGGCCGCCGATCCTGTGATGTCATCAGTGGGCTTGCCAGCCGCGTCTTTTTCGACAAGTGTTCCGTCGTCCTCTTTGCCCCAACTGCTATCAGCGTGTGTAGCCTCGAGGGCTTTCCGACGATAAAATATCGTCCTTTTCTTCGCGGCGACGATCGTCCTTGCGTTGCGATCTCTGAAGAAGCGCTACATTTTAAACACCACAAATAACAGAACGAGCAACCGATACCGGGCAGCGTCATCCTCCCATGGTTTCTATGTTTTGGTTATGTGTTGTTTCCCGCGCTTGACTATTGTGTCGCAGTCGGCTTGCGTCACTCCCGCCCAGCGTCCCAGATGCACATTGGAGGTGGAAACGCAGTGCGTGCGTGGGTTGGGCTGGGCTGGCCCGCCAGCGAACAAGACAGCGCGATGCTGGGTTGCAGTGGTAATACCCTATTGGAGTGACCCCAAAATTAGTGATCTTTAGATGTGAGGCGTAATTTTTTTTATTCAGGAGGTGGGCGTTGGAAACTCTGACAGGGGATTCTGACATTCCCAGCAAACCCTCACAATACATTTGGGTCTGCCAGGTCATATTCCGTCACCATCGGAGTCAACACTCCACCAGGTGGTGATCAGTTGACAGCTCCGCCCTCTCTTCATCATGTGTCCAAAACATGCCTTCACAAATCAGATAACAGGACAAATATCATCAAACTGTGGCCTAGGGTGTCCTGGTGCTAAGTGCACATATGGACACCCCTATGTTTGAACATCGTGTTTGTTATGGACACAGAAGTCCAATAACAGAACACCAGTCTTGTTCTAATGAGGGGGCGGGCATTCTTCCCAATCACGCCCCTCCATGTTTCACTGTTGTTGCCCACGTGAGCGTTGAAGTACCCTTGCAGAACAAGGGAGTCTCCAGGGGGACCACTCTCCAGCACACGCTCCAAAGACTCAAAAAAGGGTAGGTACTCTGGACTGCTTTCCGGTGCAGATGCACAAACAGTCAGGATCCGTCCCCCCACATGAAGTTGGAGGGAGGCTACCCTCCCGTCCACCAGTGTAAACCCAATGTACAGGCACCAAGTGCAATAGCTATGCCCACACCTGCTCTGCGCCTCTCACCGTGGGCAACTCCAGAGTGCAAGAGTCCAACTCCTCTCAACAGGATTGGTACCAGAGCCCAAGCAGTATGTTGAGAGTCAGACTATATCTAGTCGGAATTTCTGTGCCTCACAGATTATGGCCCAAGAGCTAGCCGGGGATCAGACCGCCAAAGTTCCAGCCATAGGAAGGGGGACCCACGTTTCCCTTTCGGGCTATGCCCAGCCGGGCCCCCCCAATATGTCAGAAAAATCTCAATTTCCCCCAACCCCATAAGAGAATTTGTTAAGCCCTACTTTAGGCCCATTTTTGAAAAATAATTCCTGTGAGGTATATTTGCACCATGTTATAATTCCTACACCATTCACCTCATTTTGATGTCAATCCACTCATATTAAAGCTGCAAGTCTGCAGTTAAAGCATATCTTATTCCTATATTTCAAATTGATTGTGGTAGTGTTTCGAGCTCAAAAGATGAGATTTATCCATGTGTCCAAATATTTGTGGCCCTGATTTGAGTGCGTTGAACTGCGTATGTGCTGTCCGTCCTGTTTAACCCCAATTCATTCACTTCTTTTACTATTGCTGATGAGTTCCACAGAATGAGCATGGATCAGACTCGAGTCTGTAGTCTTGGAGTTGTCAGCGTTGTGCTCATGATGGGACTTTTGTGTCTGTCTGCAGGTTTCTGAGTAATCTCATCCCAGCGCAGAGCTGCAGAAGCGCTGGCGAGCAGGACAAACTAGGCTCGCTTTCCCGGACAAGCGACGAAGAGTCTGTGTCCCCCCTTCCATCTGTCTATGTAATGGAAATATATAGATTGACACACGTGTCTGCTGTGTTATCTATATATTTATGTGTATATAATGAAACTCTCCACTTGAAAGAAAAGAAACGATGGAATGGAAGGTCCTTTGGATGTGGAGGCTGTAGTTCTTGACCTAACCCTGACCCGACATACCATCTCATCTATCCCTGTCCGTCTTCCTTTTCACTGTTGACTTTTTGTAAGGTTTCGTTTGAAACTATTTCAAACATTAGTCAGCTCTGTTTTTTCCTCTGTGGGAACATCTCGAAGCATCTCTTCCCTTCTTCACTACCTAATTATTTCACCCACTGCTTTACCAAGCAAATGTTTAAACATGTAAACCCGAGAACTCTTCTCCTTTTTTGTTTCTGAAGAGCTGAATGAGAAAACCCTGAACCCTTATTTACTGAAAGGTGAACTGTTGGATTTTTATTTTGTTTTTTGTTTTTTTCTTCCTTCCTATGGTGGTTAGGAGATTGCCTGTTGACGTTCTAAGCAGCCGATGGCAACAGTCTGTTGTAGATTGATATTCTGGCTCGCTCCCTCTCTTTAGAGCTATGACTTATTAAATCTCTTGTAAAACCCATGGTCTTCTCCAGAAATACCAATAAAAACATTACACAACTCAGACTTCTATTGACAAGTTTCTATCCACAGTGTTGCTAATGGTATAATTTAGTTCGGTTAAGTGCAACCACGGAAGTCATCAAATAAAGTATGAAGCATTATGAGGGCATTCAAATTCAGGTTGTGTTCAACAAGGCAAGTATTGGGCTTGTTTTATTTGTAAGAGTGAAGGTGTGGCAGTCATTTAGCTTTCCCTGGCATGTTCTTTCATGACTGAACATTTTTGTATTCTGTTGAACTGACCTGAGGCTTTCAAAGACTCAGGAATCGACAGTAATCTGAACAAGTCACAATTGGTTTAGCTGTTTTAGCAAGGTTGCAGTTTACATGTTCAGCTAGTATTTTGGCAGAAAATATTTAGGGAACGCCGGAGTCCCATGGACTGCACTGACTGCGGAATACTAAGCCCTGAGGAACGCAAACGAACTAAACAGATGCATTTTATAAATATAAAAAGATACATTTGTAAATCCCAATCACAACAGTTCCAACTAATCAAGCGGTCCTGTTACCGTAGTCACATTAACCAAATAAAGATGTCACCCACGACTGCCGGGAAGATTGTTAGTAAACACATACAATGTGTAGTTGATGTAGGCTTTCAGAATCACACACTGCTTACAAATGGAAAGGAAAAAAAAAACAATATAATGTGGTCTGGCAAGTGCAGCCTTCAGTTAACTGCTATCCGACCAGTCGAACGGGTATGTTTAGATTACACCCTGTGGTTAAGAGGAAACGGTTAGTTTGAGGAATCCCTTGAATGCATTTCAACTTTGGACTGTATTAGTGGTGCTTCATTAGTTTTTAGTTTAGAGCCAGATTTGATTAAACATGTTATAATGTGATTAAAAGACTCTATCCACAATGCTGTTCATTGCACTGTTTTGTGATACACATACAACCACCAACAGTTGGACGAGGCAATGGTAGACTGTGCTCAGTTACATTTTCACTGTTGCTTCTTTAGCACGTTTTGCGGTTAGCTATTTAGTTATGATTCGGCTGATGTGAACTACTGAAAGTTTCTCATTTTGTTCCAAACCCATTTTCATTGTTTCATTTAGGATGGTGAAACATCTGTGAACGTCAAAAGTGGCATCCATTTCTCTTCATGTTTTCTTACTCAGACAATAATGGTGGAAAGACAGCCCAGCCCCCTCGAGACAGTCGTATGTGCATGTAGTGAGTGGTGAGGAAGGAGCGCTGACATACTAGCAACATGTGGTAGAACAGGTTGTGATAGAATAAGGTTGTATATAGCTTGTAGTACCTGTAGATCTGACATGCATTTAAGATCACTTCCACTATGTAACCACATCCAATACAAGGATGTTAATGCTCTGTTTTTATGGGCACTATTTGAAACTGGCGTTCATTAAATACATTCATTTGGTGTCATTTTCAATATTGTAGACCTACACTGCATCTTACAAATGGGTGTTAGAATTCATTTCCCCAACTAATCATTCAAACTTGTAGAAACCAGTTGAACAAGTGCAACCAGCCCTCCATCTTAAAAATCTAGAGCGCTCAGAGGATAGAAGGTAAGAATCTGTCACTCCCTTTGAACTTGTTTTCACGTTTGAGCAAGTAACTGGGCTCCCCAAATCGAGTCTGTGAATCTCAGTTATGACTAGACTAACTCCTAAAAGCTGCTCCTCGCGTTATTGAAAGCGAGTAACCTGAGCAAACTGGATCCAGGCAAATGTGTTTTACGTGAACAGCTGATGACTCACAGCTGTGGAGAGACCCTTCGTGTTTACTCATGATGTCGAAGGAATGACTGCTGATCAGTTCGAATATGACGCGTCCATTGCGTCATCTTCTGCTTCGGGTGGTGTTTTGACTTCACATTGTATTGATCAGTACGTCTGCCATCAATGAAAATGGAAAATGTTGAGCTTGTTGATGCCAGGCTAAACATTTAACAGTTAATTGAAAGAATGGGAGAAATTCATTGTTGCTGACTCAGTTTGTTCTCACCTGTTCACCATTCACTGTAAAACACAGCCATGTTTTGAAAACTATTTTTCCGTCCTGTCTATTGACCTATGACCCTCACATTGCTGCTGATGCATGAACATTTTGTTTGTTGATTAACTTAAAGATACAAGGTGCAGGAAGTAAAACTGAAGGATGTTTGTCACCTTTTATTTATTTATTTTGCATAGTTTCCCCATTTTAAAGTTGAAGATTATCAAACGTATGAATAATTGCCAAGACTTAAAAAAAAAAAGCGTTCCCGAAAATGAGCATGCTAGCAGTCAAACGTGGTAGCAGCGTGACAATCTGGGGCTGCTTTTCTCCTTCATGACCTTGATGTCATTGATGGAACCATTAGATTCTGCTTCAGAACAACAATCCAAAACGCATCAGCAAGTCCACTTCTGAATGGCTTAAAAAAAATAAGTTTCAAAGTAGCCTAGTAGGTCCATGTAGCTTTGAGGTTTTTTTTTTCAACCTTAATAATTAAAAAATAAATAAAAAGTGCATGCACAAAACACGAAACAGTTGTCAGCCATCTCTCACTTTATGTATTCTTCTTCTTCTTCAAAAAAAAAGTCCTATAAGGGGGATCCGTAAGGTGCCATGAATTAAGCAATCCAAAAATGCATTCCAAACAATTTAGAAGAGTCAAGTATGTTAATTTAACATGGGTGTGTCTATGAAACCGCGTACACTGCATACATTGACAAAAAAAAATAATGCACATTGTTTATGAATCAAAGAACTAATATTTCAAAAGGAAACAAATGTGGCCCTTGTGTCCTCATCAAAGTGAGCGTCCGACTTATAAAAGAAACACAATCAATGTTCTTATCACACAATGTGAACAGTAACAAGTTAATAGCTGAGGTGTGAGTCAATCCAGTTGAAGAGGGACACACCCTGACAAGTGTCATTGTACTTGTTTCAACACACATACACGGAAGACGGATTAATGCGCCTTTCATAAGTCAATGTGTGCCTCAGGGGAGGGGCATACTCGTTGCGCCCATGAACAAACACTCAGCCTATAAAGTTGGCACTTTTATTTTTGTTAGACACACACCTTTTACCTTGCACCATTTCCCAAATGAATCAGCATTTAATTAGTGAGGAAAATGACAGTTTCTCATCTCGACAATTTTGTCATAAAATGTGTATGCTGAGTTTAAGTGTCTTCTTTTCGCACTATATGGCTGCAGTCTGATGGGAACCAACGGGCAGTTTATGTTCCTTTCAATTATTCATATTTGCAGTCAACCAGCTGGCAGTTGAGTTTACCTGTAAGCATTCGTGCTCGACTGTCAAGACATGTTGAAGAGTCAAAACATTGGATTTATATTGTGAGCTTAAATGTCGCTTTCCATCCATTTTTGTTATTTGTGTAATTGTTTACCGTTCTTGCCAAAAAGACACAAAAAACGAAAGGTTAAAGGTTCGCTTGCGGAAGTGACGACAGGCATGTTGGTCATATTTTTTCTTTTCCTGGCCAAATTATGAAGCCTACGATATGTCATTTGACAAAGGTTCCTCTGAACTACTTTTTACTGCGGAAATATTCACAGTACAGTACAATAATTTCAGAGGTTACTCATTAAACAGTGCATGTATTTGTCTGTCTTCTTATCACAGTCTGGATAAGTAGGCTGACTCTCAAATGGTGTTGAGAAAGTTTTCATGCAGTATGTCACGTGTTCCTGTTGGGTTGTGACAGCCTGAGTGAAATGCGTGTGAGGAAGTGATGACCAGCACAACTGGTCAACATCATCATCTGTTCCCGACACACATCCACTTCATTGTTTTATTCGCTCAGCAAACTACACGCTCACGCACTCATTCTGTCTTTTCCCTCTTTTTCTTCCGCTCATATCCATGAAACAATTAATTAACGCGGCG
This sequence comes from Festucalex cinctus, assembly GCF_051991245.1. Lineage (NCBI taxonomy): Eukaryota > Metazoa > Chordata > Actinopteri > Syngnathiformes > Syngnathidae > Festucalex > Festucalex cinctus. Next base: position 23,583,089 of record NC_135419.1, on the reverse strand, counting down.
CCACCGGTAGGAAACCACACACAAAAAATCCAATGCTATTCTGATTCACAGTTGAGAGGTTCACATTCCTAAAACATGCACAGTGAATACTTTCTGTTCAAAGGTATTTTTTTTAGTATACTCATCATGGTAAGTATTATTGTATTTCATGGTCTACTTTTCTTTTTTTAACAGTAAATGTAGGCATGATAGTACAAGTCAATTTTCCATGTACATAGTTAAATATACTTATCCTTTCTGGCTTTGTTTACGACTGTGAGTAATCACATGCTTCTTCCTGCCTTTCACTGGGGCGTGTCATTGGGCGAAACTACCTGGAAGAGGAGGAAGGTATTTCTTTGTGTGGGCATGAATGTCATGACAAAAAGCTGAGTCAGCAGATGACTCGGTGCCGTTTGAAGTTGTAACTGCGCCACCTCGTGGCCAAAACGAGTGGCCGTTTATTGTCACGCGTATGGAGTGGTCACTTCAGTGTCGTAGTGAAAAG